>NW_026973575.1:0-110000 GCF_963855985.1 Ostrinia nubilalis
GTGGTAATCGAGCTTTATACAGGGTGTTTCTTGTAAGGTGTCAAGCCGAAGGCAGGTAATAGGTGAGGACTAGACCTATCGATTTCACCCCCATGTATGTTCTACGATTTTTCGTAGTTTAGAAGTTATCGTTAATTTTGAGATTTTTTCAAATTTTATGACCTAGTAGGCTTTAATTTTTTTCATCTTTTTTTTGGGTTGACTTTTCTCAGATTTCTTTTTTTTGACAGATTCCCTATTAATTGCAGATGTTTGAAAAAAATAATCACCTTCCTATCTTTGATGCAAGACACAAAATTTTTGCTAGAAACATAAAAAATATGCTTTTAGCAGAACATTCTAAAATTTTCAACTTAAAAGTTTGAAAAAAAAAGGAATTCCATAGGTCCAACATAATTTTAAAAACTGCGCAGTTTTCTGAACTTTCATAATAACACAAAAAAACATGTACTTAATAGGCCATTATTTTCTGTAATCGCTCCACTAAAGTGGTAAGTCGGAAATTCCGTTACATGTTTTTGACTTTCTTAGGACTAACTAATGTTTGCAATCCCCTAAGTTTACGTTACGTAGAACACATTTAGAGACAATAACTGAACAGAACATTTTTTTATCCACAACGAGGAAGCTCTTGCCCTTCATCTGACCTGATGGAAACTGATGGATGATCAGCGAGCTTCACCCGGAATCCTTAACCACAGAGGAATTGGCTGTCCTAAATAGGTGGTCTTACCACTAGACCACAGTGGTGATTGTTACTTTACGATTAAATTTGATATACCTACCTATTAGAGTGTGAGAGAAAGGGAAAGTTTGTGTGTGTGTGTGTGTGTGTGTGTGTGTGTGTGTGTGTGTGTGTGTGTGTGTGTGTGTGTGTGTGTGTGTATGCGTGTGTGTATGCGTGTGTGCGCGTGTGTCTGTGTGTGTGTGTGTGTGTGTGAGAGAGAGAGAGAGAGAGCAAAAAAGGGTCTAATGATTTAATTTAAAGTAAATGTTCAAAACGTCCGCCGTTGACCTGAATGCACATTCGACAACGACGCAAAAAAATTCTTCGTAAATTTACAAAAGCTTCTTCTTGCATTCTAATGTGATTTTGTGCTTCAGTCAGCTTTGTCCGCAGTTCATCAATATTTTCATATTCCCTGTTGTATACCAGATGAAGGGCAAGAGCTTCCTCGTTGTGGATAAAAAAATGTTCTTTTCAGTTATTGTCTCTAAATATGTTCTACATAACATAAACTTAGGGACTGCAAACATTAGTTAGTCCTAAGAAAGTCAAAAACATGTAACGGAATCTCCGACTTACCACTTTAGTGGAGCGATTACAGAAAATAATGGCCTATTAAGTACATGTTTTTTTGGTGTTATTATGAAAGTTCAGAAAACTGCGCAGTTTTTAAAATTATTTTGGACCTATGGAAGTTCTTTTTTTTTTCAAACTTTTAAGTTGAAAATTTTAGAATGTTCTGCTAAAAGCATATTTTTTATGTTTCTAGCAAAAATGTTGTATTTTGAATTAAAGATAGGAAGGTGATTATTTTTTTCAAACATCTGCAATTAATAGGGAATCTGACAAAAAAAATAAATCTGAGAAAAGTCAACCCAAAAAAGAGATAAAAAAATTTAAAGCCTACTAGCACAGAATAAGTAATAGTACAGGTACAGAAGGATTACTCCGCAAGACGATTTAAATAAATGCGAGTCTTGCTGCGACGCGATACAGTGGAATTCAGCTCGCACAGCACTACGTACCTACAATTTTATTCACCTACAAGTTTTGTCTCTTTCTATCGCGTGCCTCTGAACTCTTCTTACGCTGTTAGGGTTGCTGTCTAGTGAAAAAAATAATTAATCTACTTATATGTCATGAGGTACGTACCTCATGACACGTATGTATGTAAGTACGCATTCATTATGGAAAACCTTGGGAGAGGTCTTTGTCCAGCAGTGGACGTCATTTGGCTGAAACGAACGAACGCATTCTGAGCAGTAGTCATGGTAGGTTAGGTTCCTATACTATCCTAAGAATTATTGATTACCTACATGGCCAACATACCTTTCAGCATCTTTGGGAAGCGAAAAAAAAGATAAATCCGGTAGATTTCTTTTCGAATTTAAACACCCGAACGCCGCACAATTTTTCTTTCTCTTTATGTCCATTTTTAAATAATACTTCGATCATAGAATTAGGTACTACAACGCACGCCAGCGTCCTGACGACGGGCGCGCGCGTGACACTCGACTGATATAATACCCGCCGGCGGGGCGCTTCGCTGTAGGTAATTATCGGATGTACCGCGCGGAGTGAGCCAGGCCTGCTACTAGGTCATAAAATTCGAAAAAATCACAAAATTAACGATAACTTCTAAACTACGAAAAATCGTAGAACATACATGGGGGTAAAATCGATAGGTCTAGTCCTCACCTATCACCTACCTTCGGCTTGACACCTTACAAGAAACACCCTGTATATTATACATATGTATGTTCTACGATTTTTCGTAGTTTAGAAGTTATCGTTAATTTTGTGATTTTTTCAAATTGTATGACCTAGTAGGCTTTAAATTTTTTTATCTTTTTTTGGGTCGATTTTTCTCAGATTTTTTTTTTTTGACAGATTCCCTATTAATTGCAGATTTTTGAAAAAAATAATCAACTTCCTATCTTTGATGCAAGATACAAAATTTTTGCTAGAAACATAAAAAATATGCTTTTAGCGGAACATTCTAAAATTTTCAACTTAAAAGTTTGAAAAAAAAAAGAACTTCCATAGGTCCAAAATAATTTTAAAAACTGCGCAGTTTTCTGAACTTTCATAATAACACAAAAAAACATCGATGCCTCCTAAGTAAATAATCGTAAGCCACAAAATATCAATTTTGACTTTATAAGCATTTTATAATTACTAAAATACGTATTATCGAACCCGCGAACAAAAATTGCAATATCATTTAAAATAAAAGATTTTTCACACGTATTCAATCGTATGTAATCCACGATCGCAACGTATACTATCGTAATGTCCTGTGCGATCGTCTACAGGGGAGAAGCGGTTTGGTTCACCGCTAGCGAGCGCATACTATTAGGTAAGTAGTAATTACAGTTTTCCTTTTGGTGTTGAAAATTGCCTTATATTTTGTTACTAGCTATTCAAAACTATAGTAATTAACACATACGATTCTTTACGTTTCTTTTTTAAGCTAACAAAGTATCGCATGTTTTACATACCATGATAAACGTTGTCAATTAAATTTATTTTTTATCGTATGTAATACATACGATTATTAACGTGGTTTGTTTTCGTACGTTTGATATTGTATGTGCAATTTAATATTGTTTACGTTGGTAAATTGAGTATTTATTCCTATTGTAACGTTTAATTACGATTTTTTCGTCTTCGTTGTGAATTTAAATTATATTTTATGTTTGTGTTTTTTTAATATTTTCAGATTCGCCATTGCCTGAAGGAGCTGATTTAAAAGAAATCCAAACATTTTCTAATTTGATCTCCAGTGATTTACTTAGTGATGAAGGTACTTCGATCCTACTAATATTATAAATGCGAAAGTTAGGGTGTCTGGATGATATCCAGACACCCTATCCCGGATGTCTGGAAATTTGTAACTCTTTCGCGCAAAAACTACCGAACAGATTTTGATGAAACTTTACAGTATTTTTGTTTATAACCCAGAATAACATAACATATAGGCTATAATTTATGACGATCTGTGACAAACTAAATTTCTTTAATTAGTGTCATTTTTATGTATTTTTATAAGTAATCAATAATAGGTAAAAAGCTTTATAACTAAAAAAAGTAAGTAAATCTGAATCACTCTCAGCATTATGATTAAAAGAATCTACAAGAAGATTGTGATAGAATTGGTGATGCACCGCTGGAATGACACCTCTAGTACAAAGGCTTACCAAGTATTTTTTTTAACTTTGCTTATAGGTAGCATATTTTTATGGTTAAAAAGGAAGCAAACATCAGAGTAATCTTGCTGTCGTCGTCTCGTGTTGTTAGTTTTAGTAACAACAGTCATATATTGAGACTCATCCAAATGATATTTATAATGGAGTTTATTTGAACACAACATCACCGTTCAAGTTCTTAGTCCAATTTTTACAGCCTAAGATTGACTCAAAATCCAAAAATTTGGTATGATGCAACTCGATTACAGTATACAGGGTGACTTTTGTATCAGTATCCAAATTTTAATATAATAATCTATGAAGCGAAAGACAAAACACGTATTTTTTATTTTTGTATCGTCCAGTACAAAAATGTCAAAATAAAGCACCCAGAAACAGTCTGAAAAAACACTTACACCGTGGTCACGGCTCACTCGCTTACGCACGCACACACGTACGCGCCTGCCCGCGCCGCATTTCATTCATTGCGATACGATTTATAAGTTGTCGATTTTCCCTTCATACTTTCACGGGCTTAGGACCGTCAAAATGCAAAAGATTTCAAAGTGGTAATTAGTTTTAATTAAACAGACTTACTAATTTATGGTAGAAAAATTAAATACCTACGACAATAATTACGCTATCAAAAATAAAATAAAATCACCGAGAGCGGTAACACTACTTTTCTTGTGTACCTATTCGGGGGTATTTATCGTTATTTTCATGTGCAATAATTGAGATTGCTTACCAAACCTACCTAACCTAACAACAAACTAACAAATTATGAGTAGTTATTTTAATAATTGCCCAAAGTGCATACCATTTTTCTCCAGACAGACTTGCACGCTTTTGTACATTGTCTTTGAGTTTATTTAAAACTACAGTGTCATTTCGCACTTCGCGTCTCGTGTAGGTACTTACCTACTAGGGTGGAGCACGGTTGTATGGGAAAAAAATTTTTTTTAGTTTCGAAGTTCTAATAGGGGGGGATTTGTGCCTTATATGAAAGTATAAATAACTGTAATTTTTTATCCCATTTAATGAATATCTTCTGCCTCCGCAGTGACTTCAAAATTTTAAAATTTTATTTAAAGTTGAAAGTCGTCTAAGGTGAAATATTGCGCTCTATTTATTAGTAAGAAGGTATTAAATGACAGATAATTTATAGATTAGATATTTACTAAGGTAATATAACAAGAAATACATACAAGAATTAGATAAATTACTTTAATTATTATGCTTGAAAATCCATTTTTGATCAAAATTTAGGCATCACGTTTCGCGATTCCAGCTTGACTTTTATTGCACCTTATTAGTGACTTTCTGGATGCAGTGAGAAATAGAATCTTTGATCGTAATCTTCACAGGTCCCTCAACAGCTTGAGTGAGGTAGAGAAGCCTTAAAACAAAGGGTTGCTCTCACCACCAGATTTGACAATGTGCTGAATTTCTTAGTCAAATAAATATCTCAAAAGCGGCTGTTTGGTTAAGTAAATTAAATAAATATATAAAATAGCATTAAAGTGTATCACTAGTACTTAAAAAAATCTAGGTATTGAAGGGTGACTCGTACTGTGTGACTTTAGTATGCGACGAGCGGCCAGCTCTCTGACATCGTAAGAAGACTGCTATCAGGATACTCGTAATAGCTTTTTCTCCGGGTAACTAGTTCTTTAATCTGTCATAGGGTATCTGGCAGGCCTCTCGAGGCCATAATAATTTTAAACAGATGACGGGTGCCATCTTTGCATGATGGTTTTGTCTTAATCAAAAACCAGGAAGAAGCATAGACTTTAACCACAATAGTAGCCAGAGGTATCAAAATTTCTATTGGATTTTAAGTTTCTACAATACAAACGTAGTATTCGGTACGCTCGTGTGATCTAACGGGCATGTTACAATTCACCAGGAGAAATTATTGCGAGATTTTGTGAGAATACGCCTAATTACCGCCGAAGCAATTTTATGCAAGTTCTGCTGATCAGTACTCAGATAATAATTGGCCATTTCTGATCACATTTGTCCTTCAATTTGTTCAAATTTATAGATAGACAGTTTCTCACATGTTTCCAGAGCTTTTCCAGTAGACTATCTGACAAAGACGCGAGTCGCGAAAAGGGCCAGAAAAATTCTCTTCTCGCGTTCTCTCACGCCCTTATAAAAATTATAAACCCAAAGCCTGGCTTTTTTGTGTATTTTACATTGAAAATATAGCATATCAGTAAACGATTTGTGACAAAAAAATAGTATTTTTATTTAAATATTGCACAGATATGTGGCGCCTAAGTGAGGTCTAAAACCAACTTTTTTTATAAATTCAGTGTCGATGCGGAGGCAGTTACTCTAAACCGAATTGATTAATATTTTGCATGACTTCATTTAAGCCCTAAAGGCACAAAATTTTGACTATTACATTACAGATATCTGAAAAAAAAAATTTCGCTCCACCCTATTACCTACTTGCTCGCGGATCTCGCTTCAGTTTGCCGCTAAAATCGTTCACCGGTTTGGCACTGTTGGGTTTAGTCCTTGGTTACGAAGTCGAGGTATTCCTCTGGGCCCGGTTCAAACTCTCTCCACTTAAAATGTAGCACCGAATCATTTCATAACACTCGCGCTGCGAATACATCGTTACGTTGACCGCACGACGGAACGATCGGCGCGCGCAGCGATACGCGCGTCTCGTAATGGGTTGCGCGGGCGACTGATTGAAGCGCCGCGCGGCCAGGCCGGCCGGTCGAGCGTTGCCACACGTTGCCAGCTCTCCGCTCGACCAGCTCTCCCGCAAAATGTTTACGCGCTAAGCGCGGTAACCACACTACGTGATTAATTGGTTAGGAAAAAAATAGTTGATGTTAAAATTTGACCTACCTATTTTTTATTAAAAATGTCATCTATAAACGATACCTAATGTCAGGAAAAAATTTGGATACTGATACAAAAGTCACCCTGTATGGTTTCCCATCTTGTTTAGCCCATCGTACCAATGAAAACCATTCTAAAGGAGTATAAATACATTTATTTTTGGCACATCTTTCAATCAAAGCATGAAACTACAACCATGTACTGTAATCGAGTTGGATCATACCAAATTTTTGGATTTTAAGTCAACCTTAGGCTGTAAAAATTGGACCAAGAACTTGAACGCTGTTGTGCAATGGATGAAAATAAAAGAAGTCAAGGTGCTTCCTTCTGAGCCAAATAAACTCCATTATAAATATCATTTGGATGAGTCTCAATATTTATGACTGTTGTTACTAAAACTAACACGAGACGACGACAGCAAGATTACTCTGATGTTTGCCCCCTTTTTAACCATGTGCTACTATAACTAAAGTTAAAAAAAATACTTGGTAAGCCTTTGTACTAGAGGTGTCATTCCAGCGGTGCATCACCAATTCTATCACAATCTTCTTGTAGATTCTTCTAATCATAATGCTGAGACTGATTCAGATTAACTTTTCTTGGTTATAAAGTTTTTTACCTATTATTGATTACTTATAAAAATACATAAAATGTAACTAAATAAAATAAATATCTTTAAAAGTCCAGTAGAAAAAAATAACTCATAACTTAAACTTAATTGATTTCAGAAAAAAAAACACAATTTACTGAATTATCATTAATTATTATTCATGTTACCTATTATATAGATTCCTTATGTACAATTTTTGAATAATATTAGAGGCTCTAATAAGATTAAATACTTTTTTTTAAAGTAAGAACAATAACGATGTAACTTTGTTAATTGATTTTATCAATTAAGAATAGATTTTGCTTATTTTAAGGTTAATAAAGAAGATAAATATTCCTTTTATCACTTTATAAATAAAACTTTTTAATTTAATCGTAATTGCTATGTTTCAAAAATAATCAATGTTTATTAGAAAACAAAAAAAAAATATTTGATCTTGTCAGTTAATTACTTTTGATTTAATTATTTGTAATAACTTCACATTCTATGTTAATTTAAAACTATTTTAATTATATTTTCATAAGAAAGAAAGACTGTTATAACGTGATTCTTTGGTACAAATTAATAAATATGGTATTTAAAACAGAGGTTTCATTTCAAGACTTTCATTGTGTTCAAATTGATTTTGTGAATCCTTTTGTCCGAAATAGATGAGTACCTAATTGAATAATTTAGTTTTAGCATGAATTTACAATGAAAAATTAATAAATATGTAACATACCTTCGACAGTATAAATGATTATGTTCCCGTACAATGGAGTATGTGACTCTTACTATATATTTTACCTACAGCTTGACAAAGTAAATAATTGTATAGTTATGTTACGATTTCTATGACTAATTTTATCCGCCGTAAAACACCGTAACAACAATATCTCCAAAACTACAATATATTTACAAATAAATGTTATTGTATGAGAATACACCTTAAATTGATTATAAGTTTTGAAAAAATCGTATCCCTAGCTCAAAAGATGGGAAAACTGCACACATAAATATCTTTAAATGGCTCTACTGTAAAGTTTGGTTTTAAGACATACGATAGTTTACTTAGGAGGCATCGACATGTACTTAATAGGCCATTATTTTCTGTAATCGCTCCACTAAAGTGGTAAGTCGGAGATTCCGTTACATGTTTTTGACTTTCTTAGGACTAAGTAATGTTTGCAATCCCTTAAGTTTACGTTATGTAGAACACATTTAGAGACAATAACTGAACAGAATTTTTTTTTATCCACAACGAGGAAGCTCTTGCCATTCATCTGGTATACAATAGGGAATATGAAAATATTGATGAACTGCGGACAAAGCTGACTGAAGCACAAAACCAAATTAAAATGATGAAGAAGGTTTTACGAAGAATTTTTTTGCGTCGTTGTCGAATGTGCATTGAGGTCAACGGCGGACATTATGAACATTTACTTTAAATTAAATCATTACACCTATTTTTGCTCTCTCTCTCTCTCTCTCTCTCTCTCTCTCTCTCACACACACACACACACACACACACACACACAAACTCTTTCCCTTTCTTTCACACTCTAATATGTAGGTATATCGAATTTAATCGTAAAGTAACAACCACCACTGTGGTCTAGTGGTAAGGCCACCTATTTAGGACAGCCAATTCCTCTGTGGATTAGGATTCCGAGTGAAGCTCGCTGATCATCCATCAGTTTTCATCAGGTCAGATGAAGGGCAAGAGATTCCTCGTTGTGGATAAAAAAATGTTCTGTTCAGTTATTGTCTTTAAATGTGTTCTACGTAACGTAAACTTAGAGAATTGCAATCATTAGTTAGTCCTAAGAAAGTCAAAAACATGTAACGGAATCTCCGACTTACCACTTTAGTGGAGCGATTACAGAAAATAATGGCCTATTAAGTACATGTTTTTTTTGTGTTATTATGAAAGTTCAGAAAACTGCGCAGTTTTTAAAATTATTTTGGACCTATGGAATTTCTTTTTTTTTTTTTAACTTTTAAGTTGAAAATTTTAGAATGTTCCGCTAATAGCATATTTTTTATGTTTCTAGCAAAAATTTTGTATCTTGCATCAAAGATAGGAAGTTGATTATTTTTTTCAAAAATCTGCAATTAATAGGAAATCTGTCAAAAAAAACAAATCTGAGAAAAGTCGACCCAAAAAAAGATAAAAAAATTTAAAGCCTACTGGGTCATACAATTTGAAAAAATCACAAAATTAACGATAACTTCTAAACTATGAAAAATCGTAAAACATACATGGGGGTGAAATCGATAGGTCTAGTCCTCACCTATCACCTGCCTTCGGCTTGACACCTTACAAGAAACACCCTGTAGAAGAAAGATATACAGTGTGTCCGGGCATGTAGTGATCAAACTTTAAGGGCGTAATCTATGGACAATTTTATCGGTGAAAATACTTTAAATTTGGGGCTTGACCCATTTCTCGCATATTTACAAGGATTTAAGTTTTTAATTTTTAGTTTTCACCTCTTCCTTCAAAAACAAGTGATAGCGTGTGTAACTTCACATTAATAAGCAAATATTTTATATCATGCGATAGCCAATAAAATTATTTTTTAGTAGAAGTAGAAAACAGACACAAGTTTCATACATTTTAAGGGAGTAAGAATGGATTTAATTAGAAATAAACATGATTTTTTTCACACCTTTTTCAGTTATTTCCCAACACAAGAAAAACCAGGTCGTTAAGGTATGTTTTATTTGCATTGTATATATAGTATTTGAGCCATTCTACGAAACGAATGTAAATTTATTAGTCTACGTCTATTAGTTTCGACGTAATTGTTGAACTGAGATACCCATTCCCAGCGGTTTCCATAGTAATCGGAATAGGTTGTGTGATTCTTTCAGTCAGTGCATTTTCGCATGTCGCGTGCGCTATGGAAATCGCTGGGAAGGGGTATCTTTGTTCAACAATTATTGCGCTATTTTTTTATTGCGCTGATTCTGCTCCATACTGATATCTGGAGCCTTTAATGGATGGTGTTGTTTGTTTACACATACAATGTCACTATTTTGTTGCAATTTTTTATAAAACTGCGCGCAAAAAGCAAATCTAGTATGAAAATCATCAAATTTCTAATGCTCGTAACTCAGTTCAGACTGAGTTTAGAGGTATACATGTCATAGTAAGTTTGGTTTATTACACTATTTTGTAATCAAAAAAGAAAGTTTGGTCGATGGCCGCGCGAAAAAAAAAAGACGCCAATTTCCGGCATTGTCTTTTGAAGTATTTTCATCGATAAAATTGCCCATAGATTACGCCCTTAAAGTTTGATCACCACATGCCCGGACACCTGCCTGAGCTAGGTTAAAAACCTGTGTTTCAGGCGAAAAAAGCTCACACATTAAATAGCTATAGTAATTAAATAAATTAACAATTTGCTATATTAAATAAAATTTTTAAGAATACTTAGGTTAAAACTTAGATTACATAGGTACTACAAGTAGCTCCTCAGTTAAGTCATAGGGGAGAGTTCGGTATATTGTACCGCCGGGTAAATTGTACCACCCTCATATTTCGTAAAGTATTTAGGTATTGAATGTATTTTTG
The DNA here is from genome assembly GCF_963855985.1 of Ostrinia nubilalis. Classification (NCBI taxonomy): domain Eukaryota; kingdom Metazoa; phylum Arthropoda; class Insecta; order Lepidoptera; family Crambidae; genus Ostrinia; species Ostrinia nubilalis. Next base: position 10,950 of record NW_026973575.1, read on the forward strand.
GCGTGACAACGAACACGTGTGTTTTATTTTGAAAAGTATTTTTTCATTGTTTTCAAGTAACTTTTGACAATGCATGTTTAGTTTGTAATTTTGTTAAATTTAATCACAGGGTGTTTCTAATATATTATTTAGAAGCGTAAATTAGCGTGGATTACAATTATTTGAAACATTTTTCGGTATTTATAAGCTATATATTTTTTACCGATTTTTTAAAAGCACTATCACCTAGTCGGCTAAATTGTACCACATCAAGTTGTATGGAACTTTACCAAAGGATTTTGTCATTTTTTTTTTAGTAAATCATATTTTGAAGTTATAATAGCGTAGTTATGTTTGACTAACAATAAATGAAAGCAAAAGACTGGCAAAGTAGATTAGGTACAAGTGTGCGTTACGATAATTGGAATTACAAAACTTTTACTCAAAATCGTGATAACGTGTAAAACAATATCGATTGTCTTTGTTATTAACTACTGTTCCTTTTCGTTACCTAATTTGTTAAGAATGTATCGTATAATATTTTGCCATAGTTTTTTTATAGGCTTGAAATTTATTGAAATCCAATTTAGTAACCCTGTGGTATAAATTATCGAACCGGTTGGCTAAATTGGACCGAAGCTCTGAACTCGTATTTTGTTGAATTGTGCTAAATATACAACAATTATGTTGATTAATACCTATGAAATAGTAAGTTGAATAATTTCTCTTTAATTATATACCATGAACATTAGCAAAAACAAAAGAAAACTATGTGTAAAATGGGATTGAAAAAAACTGGTCCAAATTACCGGACTCTCCCTTATGTCAAACATTGAAGGTACTTAAATACGGCTATTTTACAGTTACATAAATTTAGGGCATATACAGGGTGGAAACGATAAGTGATCTCACTCGATTATTTCTAAACTATACAAGATATCCAAAAACTGGCTACTGATCCTGAAAGTGCTTCACGAGCTCTATCCAACCATACCAATAATAGGTTACAAAATAAACTGGATCTATCCGAAAATTCAATGTTTCCAGCTTCCATACATTTAGTAAAACCACTTAATATAAAAAACTATACAAGATATCCAAAAACTGGTTACGGATCCTGAAAGTACTTCACGAGCTCTATCCAACGGTACCAATAATAAGTTATAAAATAAACTGGATCTATCCGAAAATTCAAAGTTTCCAGCTTCCATACATTTAGTACTGCCACACTCATGGCACTCATGTCTTGATAATATTATAGCAAGTAAAGCGTAAAACCAATGTTTTCCATAGATAATTATAAATAAGAATGCAATTTACGAGTTCATTTTAAGTGTTTATTATTTAATAAAAAAAATAACACTTCTAATATTGTGTGGCTGGCATACATTTAGTATGGAGGCTGAAAACATTGAATTTTCGGCTAGATCCAGTGAATTATGTAACCTAATACTGATACCGTTTGAAAGAGCTCGTGAAGCACTTTCAGGATCAGTAACCAGTTTTTCGATATCTTGTATAGTTTAGAAATAATCGAGTGAGATCACTTATCGTTTCCACCCTGTATATGTTAAGAGTCTTATTTAATTTATTGTACAGAAACGGACCGAGGAAAGTAAAAAATCTATTTGTATAAATAAATTTGGAGATGGATTGCGAAGTGCAGACTATGTGGGTATTTCTCATCGCCACGGTTCTCATCGTCACCTTCGTGGCAAATTTTATTTTTAACTTATTTCAACTTTTTGTAAACAAAAATTATAGCGCTTGATGTGAAGAGTGTATTCTCAGTAAATCAGTCAAATAGTGAGTCTGGTTTGGAAGCTTTAACGTTTTGAATTTTTTGATGCCACGAAAGTGATTCTGTACTTCACAGCAATATTTTTTTCAAACTTTACTACTGTAAATGACTCTTAAGTATTTATAAAACATATATTTTGTCTTATTTTCATAGATAAATGGCAATAACATAATATAAATAGGTAGGTACTTAAATACAAGATAAAATTTTACCCATAATGTCACCTAAGTACTAAGTTACAAGATTCTACGCAATTGGTTTTAAGGGTGATACTGGTGGCATTCTGAAATGCTAAAGAAGCAAAAAAAAAGGATTATCAGTACCTCAATAAAAAAGAACTCTTAACTTATCAGTCCCTCAACAAAAAATATGTTTATTTATTGAGGCCAGATGGCCTCGTATTTTTGTTGTACAACTTTTAACTCAATCTATCTATCTATGTCAGCCTTTGGGTTCGCCTTCGAACATAGGCCTCCTCTTCAACCCTCCACCGTTTTCTGTCCCTGGCCACACGCATCCAGTTCACTCCAGCCTGCTGCCGGATATCGTCTGTCCATCGTTTAGGCGGTCTTCCCCTGCCGCGGGTGTTATTGCGGGGTCTCCACTCCAGGGTCTTTCTGGCCCAGCGATCCTGGTTCATCCGTGCAATGAGTCCTGCCCATCTCCATTTACGGCTCTCTATCTCTTCCACCACGTCGCTGATCCTCGTCTTTTCTCTGATCCACTCGTTCGTTTTGTGATCTTGTAGGGAGACGCCAAGCATCTGTCTTTCCATTGCTCGTTGTGCGACTCGGAGTCTCTCAGCAGACTTTTCTGTCAGGGTCGTGGTCTCCATCCCATACACGAAAACCGGCAGTACACACTGGTTGAACACCTTGGTCTTTAGGTGTTGAGCAATTTTCTTGGACCGTAGAACATGGCTGTTTGCCCCGAATGCCGCCCAAGCTTGTCCGATGCGCCTTCCTACTTCCGCAACCTGATTCTCAGAATTCAGAGTGATTTTGTGGCCTAGATAGATGTAGTGGTCGACCAATTCTACAGGTAGGACGTGATTTTTCGCATTTTCAATGTTCGTCATGATTTTCGTTTTTGACAAATTCATTTTTAACCCTATTTTTGCTGATTCACGTTGTAGTTGGTCTACCATATCAATCATATCTTCAATGCTATCACTGATCAGTGCGATATCGTCGGCAAATCGCAGGTTGTTTAGCCTTTCTCCATCGATTATTATTCCCTTGCTTGTCCAATCTAGCTCTTTAATGATATTTTCAAGGGCAGCGTTAAACAACTTAGGCGATATGGTTTCACCCTGACGGACTCCTCTCTCCAGTCTAAACGCATTGGTTAACTTATGGAGGCGTATCGAGGATGTTCCAGATAGCTGAAGGTGTTTAATGAGCTAACTCAAACTTCAGATTAAATTTATCTTACAAAAAGATACACAGTCACATATACAGACATACATACAGTCACACAGACCAAAAAATACGAGGCCCTTATTTTTTTATTGATGTACTGAACTCTACTTAACACGTATAATTTATTCGTTATTAAAATATTGTAAAAACTTAAACACCAGTCATTATATTTTAAAATAAACCAAAGCAAGAAATCACTTTCGTGGCCTAAAATCACCTTCGTGTATAAAACTCCACAAAGGTGATGCCACGAAGGTGACAAAAATTTTAGTTTTTTATTCATTATCCCTAAATTTGAGTTTAACGGTTCAAGTCGAATACTACACAAATAAGTCTAACATGTTAAGTTTTCAATGGCCTAAGTATTAAATTAAATTGTTTAAATTTTAGAGGTAGAAAATATTGATCAAGCAAGCAACGCAATGTCTATGGATAATCACAAAAAGTTACGTATTTTTTTCGCGGAGCGACGATCGACTTATCCCTCCTCCGCAATGGCAGAAGCGCGACTGACGTTAACTGAATAGAACACAGTGATTGGTTAATGGCGTTCGGTTTAACGGCAATCTTGTATGATTACTCAAAATTTTAGGTACCTAAAATCGTGTGACCAACGTATTTTCCTTCCTCAATTCGAAATAATTATAAGAAGATATTTTTTCGACTATTGTGTGGAAAGTAAATAAATATACTATGATTTTATATATTACGATGATTTTAGTATAATATGCTACACTCAAATTGAATGAAAATTGTGAATGCAGTAACCAAATGTTTCATTGCAACCCAAGGTGTGACACGATGAGAACGCGAAAAATGACCCCGTTTTGTATTGTTTCATGTAATTTTTTCGTATTATTTTTGCTTCTATTACGATAAAATTTATTTTGTATGTAGCTAAATAGATATGTTATCACCTGATTTCAAAGTCATTGTTCTAACATATACCGTTTATGAACTATTATTGTGTGACCATCAAATTTGAGTGTAAATGAGAAGTACCCATGTCTTTCCGTCTTTTATTAGTGGTGTCAGCAACATAAAAGTGCGAGGTGTGTTGTTTAAGTAATGTGTGCATTATGTATAATTGGCGGACAGTTAACACATTGCAGGAACTATACAGGGTGGAAACGATAAGTGATCTCACTCGATTATTTCTAAACTATACAAGATATTGAAAAACTAATTACTGATCCTGAAAGTGCTTCACGAGCCCTTTCAAACGGTATCAGTAATAGGTTACAGAATTTACTGGATCTATCCGAAAATTCAATGTTTTCAGCCTCCATACTAAATGTATGCCAGCCACACAATATTCGAAGTATATTTTTTTTAATTAAATAATAAACACTTAAAATGAACTCGTAAATTGCATTCTTATTTAAAATTATTAATGGAAAACATTTGTTTAATGCTTTTGTTAGGTTTCATTAAAATTATCTATTTCCGAACGAATATTTATATTTTTATTACTGGCAACACCGTGCTAAATTTTAAAAACTACGGTCGATGGAATAAAGCCTTGTTTTCACTAGTGCGCACAAAGTGCCCCCTAGTGGAAACAAGGCTAAAACTTAAATATTTTTATTGGCAACACCGGCTGCTAAATTGAGGAGGGATAAAAACATGGCGAATCGAATCACTTTTGCTGGAGCCGTTGTCGTGGACAGACGTGCCTGGAACCTATAACGAGTATCTGAAGAAAATAGAAGTCTACTTGGAAAATAATGTGAGTTTTATTACATTTCAGAAGTGGGATGTACCCACTTACAGTATTTTTTATTTATTTCTTATTTTTGCACTTTAATTACTTACGTAGGTAGCTGAAAACATTTCTTTTTGCATTTTATAACACTTTAAAACTAAATATTGGTATTTATTACAGTTTTAATTTTTAGAAAACTTGAAAGGTCATTCGAAGGTCATTTTTGTTAACTTGTATAATGAGACCTGTGCTCAGTATGGAGTCTACGGGGGCCAAAATTTTGTTATTTTTGCGCTAGGACGCACCGTTTTCGAGATAACAGGATATCAAGTATTTAATAAAGGACAAATACATAGCTTACGTTTTCGAGTTTCAGAATAATGCCGCACGATGATGAATTACCACCGCTGCGCCGTTTGAAGACGCCTGAAAAACAAACAGCTGGTGGTAGCCGAGAATCGATGCGACGCAGTCGCAGCCGTACTCGCCGAGGAAGCCGGGGCTACCGTAGCCGAAGCCACCGCAGCCGAAGCCGACTGAGAAGTACGGAACGTGACAGAAGTTTACTTAAGAAGGATGTAGACCTAGAACGTGAACGTCAACGCATACGGGACCTGGAGGACCAATTACGGAGAGAACGGAGCCAGCTGCACCGGATGGCATCGGAAAGGGAGAGCCGCGGCCGCAACTATCATCGTGAGCAGCAACGTCGGGGAGAACGAGAAAGTGAGGGGGATGATCTACTTAAAGAAATCTCGCCATCTCACCAAGCCTATTGGAAGTTGACGAGAGCCTTTAAGTCCGACACCGTAGCGTCCACGCCACCGCTTTTACGTCCCGATCAAACGCTTGCGTTTGACGACGACGCCAAAGCCGAATGTCTAGCCGACAAGTCTAGAAGCACAGTGCTCCCCCAGTACCCTCCCAGTAGACTCTGCCCACCTCCGCATGGTGGACAGCGAAGTCGAACGTAGAGCCGCCCTCCCTCCGACCACAACCCTAGACCCGACCAACGTCGACGAGGTGCGAACGATAATCAAAGGTTTCCGTCCCAACAAAGCCCCCGGCCCGGACCGTATCTCTAATAGAGTCTTACGCGCCCTGCCCGCCCCCCTAGTATACCTCTTGGTTGCTGTATTCAACGCGGCCATGTCTCACTGCATCTTTCCCGACGCGTGGAAAGAGGCAGAAGTCATTGGCATCCCGAAGCCCGGTAAGAAACTGGCTGACCCCACAAGCTACAGACCCATTAGTCTCTTAAAGACCATGGGTAAGTTATACGAACGTATAATTGTCTCTCGATTAAGAGATTATGTTTTTTCTAATAATCTCTTAATGAACGAACAGTTTGGCTTCCGCGCCTCACATTCCTGCGTACAACTAAAATATTTACCAAATAAATCTCCAAAATTAATGCAGATTTATCACAAAATTCGCAGATAGAGCGATTGAGTTTTGGTTTCATGTTATAATTAATTACCGTAATATAATTATAATGCCAATACAATATCAAAAACTGAAAATTGTAGATTTCCTCTCAGCCAGTTTTAAATATTTTAAAATGAATATCGCGTTTTTACAGAGGCGCGTAAATATTTTAGCTGTAAATATGTATACATTTCACGATAAAGTTGCATTCCCAATGGCATTAACATTATTAAGTATTTAAAACCCGTGTTTTTTGCATTTGCATAAATGATTATCCGCCCGAGTTGTTTCCCCTTGGCACTCACGTACAAATACCAAACTAATATTAAAATGTGGAAATAATTTAGGACACACGTGAACTTTAGGTAGCATTGGAATACTTTTGTCGGACTTTATAACTTTGAAAGCTGTGCATTTAGCCACTTGTTATTCTTTATTACACTCACGTACGTTGTATGGTTCACACTGCGTCCCATATAGTGCCGTAAGTCAGCCTTAAGTCCGATGTTACTACTTAAACTGCTATTATAATGCTATATAGGGATCTTGAAAGGGCCCGAATTAAAAGTCCAGAAAACCTGTGAACGAGTTTACTCCACTCTTACTTGACGATTATTATAAAAATTTACGGTGCTGTTACAATACATGTGCCGGGTGGCCAGAGAGAAGACAATTAGCTTACATTGCCATAGACAAAAATAATTTTTAAATTAGTCTAATTACATGGCGATAGGTGGCGCTCTAGGCAGGTTTGCTATAGACTCCCCCTCCAACACACCTGAACGTCCCGTAGGTGGGTTGGCCTTCCTATGCTGAACTACCATAAACTCTCCCGGACCATGATAAGGGACAATGGCTTCGGCATGATACCGACCTTTGACCGACTCTACCTATTACCTCATAAGTGGTCGGACTAATGACCTTACCAGGGCGGTAACGGCCTTCTCGACGAGGACAGAACTTATGGGTGACGCCGCGAGCAGCAGGACTGGGGGCGTGAGTGGTGAGTAATACCTGATCTCTAATGATGCCAGGTCCAGGTCTCCGAGCTTCATCAGCATCCACCGTGCGACGTGCTTCAGGGGAGGTAAGTCTATTACCGGACACATAATATTATAAATAGTAAATGTTGAATCAGTAGGATGACTGACATTATATGGGTCAGTTACTATACCTTTAGCAGAGATAACATGTCTCAGATCCTTCTTCCTGACCTCTTCTTTACCGGAGAAGCATGGTAAGGTGGTATGGTTACAGGGACATTCTCACCTGTACCTATATGTTGGACAGCAGATGTCGTGGGGGCTCCCCCTCGCTTGAAGATGCCCTTGGCACACCGGAGCTTCTTCAACAACTCCCAGTCAGCAGCCTCCAACAACTCACCTTCCTTGCCGCGGAGGTCAACAGCAGGTGAAACCGCAGCACAGGCCCCAACAGGGTCCTCAGTTTCATACCTCAGCTGGTAAGACATAGGATGAGATCTAAAAGAATAACAATTCTGTGTAAAGTTCAGTATCATGCCAGAATCCTGAATAAAATCCATACCGAGTAGAGAGTCTGTAGCACCTGGTATTACAATAAATAAGGTAGGTACTACAATTGCATGAACTTTTACATTTACTTTTGCAGTTTTAACAATTCTACATTGTTTAGAGCCATCAGCTAAACTAATAAACAATTTAACTGTATCAAACTTTTGGCCTTTTTCCACCAACACTTTATACAAGCTATCACTTGCTACTGATTGCTTTGCCCCAGTATCCACCAAGGCAGAACCATGCAATCCCAAGATTTCAATACCTAGCTTAGGTCTCATACAAACATCAATAAGTTTAGGACTAAATGCAGCAAATGCTGGTAAATTAACATTACAGTCAGATTTAGTACTTTTACAATTTGGACAATTAGATCTAATTACTCCGGGTAAACCACAACCAAAACAGGTGACAGGTGGCTTTGTAGATTCTGGTCTTTCCTCTTGCTCTGTCTCAAGTTGCTCATTTTGCTTCTTCCGTTGGCCTTTCTGGCACTCATCTTTCATATGGCCGAATTGCTTACAATAGGCACAACGTAGCCTAGGCTTCCTATTTGTAGCAGCATCTCTATCTGTGGTTCGGTCCTGAGGATGAGATTCACTCCTAGTTGGCATCTCAGACGAAGTAACCTCAGTTTTGGTAACAGCTGGGCACTCCTCTTCCAACTCCTCCACCACACGTGCTAACTCCAACAACTGCTGGAAGGATGAGAAGCTTGTCCTGGCAACTTGTCTCCGAATACGGCGGTGCAGCAGCCCGTAGACCATATCCAACTGCACAGGGTCCTCTGGTATAGTATTAGCAGGCAACTGTGATAGTAGTGCTCTTGACTTGCACACAAAAACATCTGTGTTTTCATCACCCTGCTCTCTCCGGAACAATTCCTTATATATCATGTGTGGGGGCAATCTTGGTCCATAGGTATTCCTCAATAATGCTAGTGCCTCACTCCATGTCGTAACTGAATGCTTTACACCTTGCCACCACTCCGCAGCGAAGTCTGTCAGCAACATCGGCAGTCCACGCATCGCCATAGCATCAGTCATAGCAACACTTTCCTTGTAGATCTCGATGGCTTCTAAGAACGGGATGACATTTTTCTTGCCATCAAATCGGTGTGTGCACGCAGCGAAGTTAGACTGCATTGCAGGTGCAGCTCTGCTTCCAATCTGGGACAGCAACAACGCCAATTGACTGTCCGTCATAACGACAGGCACCGGTTGTGCAGGAGCCATCACTGGACCAGGTGCGTCACGCACCTCTGTAGACTCCCTTGGTGATTCCATCATCTCCACCTCAGCCGCAGCTGGTGTCTCCGTGGACGTCCCAGGCCTTTGCGCCGGGCTATTTGTACGCGATCTCGTTAGGACCATTATTATGCGTAACTTTCACTAAATACAGCAGTCCAGACGTGGTTAGTGCAGCACGGTATATTCGTATGGTAACATGAGCTGTTGGGAACGAATATCGGCGGATAGAACCGATATCAACAACTCCAGATACGAACGTCAAAATACACGCGTACACAGTTCTAACTTTCACGTATACTGTTCAAAGTCACTTTAAAAGCTGTAGGAATTGTGTTTACACCCAATTTAAGTCAATAGGTACACTTTTAATCCAATTTTCACCAAGTTTATACACAAAACTTTTTACGTAAACAAGTTCGTACGTTTTGACAGCTTTGACACTTCGACCACGACACTATTGACAGTGACAGTTCTATAGGCGGCAAAATTGTCTATCGACCAATAGGAAAATGGTATCGCCTACTGTGCACTTCACACTCGCAAAATGGTATCGTCCAGTTTTTCTCAACTGTATTTTCGCTAAAAAACGATATAATACACGTTGCACCAAAGAAAAAACTTGATTTTCGAGTCCGGGGATATCAGGCAGACGCGATTTAACACTAAATCCAGCGAAATAACTGCGCTGACACGAAAACTCATTCACGGCTATCAGAGTTCACTTTTCACATTCGGGCGTCACGTTGGGCAGCCACTTTTATAGGGATCTTGAAAGGGCCCGAATTAAAAGTCCAGAAAACCTGTGAACGAGTTTACTCCACTCTTACTTGACGATTATTATAAAAATTTACGGTGCTGTTACAATACATGTGCCGGGTGGCCAGAGAGAAGACAATTAGCTTACATTGCCATAGACAAAAATAATTTTTAAATTAGTCTAATTACATGGCGATAGGTGGCGCTCTAGGCAGGTTTGCTATAGCTATTATACTGCTAATGTACAGCGATAGTGAACTTAAGGCTGTCTAATTTGTGCCCAAACTGGTTCTATAAAAGCATTATAGCAAGCTATACAGCTCGTATACAGCTGACATACACAGCTTGTGGAGTACATGTGAACGACTAAACATACTATACACCACTACATTTTTATCACCGGAAAAAAAAAATCTGGGTTAAATGAGTTATTGATACTGATCCTATTTATGCAAAAAAAAAAGTTAAATAAAGCTACTCAAAATTTCATCCCAAAATTGGTAATATTTGGACACACGCGTCGCTAGCACTATTTACGCTCAACGCAAGGCCGCCCGTTACTATGGAGAGAGATGCGACGTTGCCGGCCCGACGCTTCCTAAAGGCGGCGGTGTACGTTTGTTGTGCGGCCATTATCACCCGCGAGCCACGAGCGAGAGGGCGGCGCGGGGCCGCGGCCCGCGCCGCCCTCTCGCTCTTCCGGCCGCCGGCCGCGGTCGGTCAGTTGCGCGCGCGCGAGCTCTTTATCGGTCGTGAAGTGTCTTGTTAACATTGTATCAATCAAGTCAATAGTGTCGTGCAATTATTGCGTTGTCTTACCAATTCACCTCACGTGAATACGTGTTAATGATACGTGCATTATTATTCTTGGCCGGAGAAATTGTGTAGTGCAGTTTTGCGACTGTACCGGGACAGCCACACTTCAGCACGATGCAGGGTGCTTATCAAAGCATTGAATTTTGCCGGTCCTAAGGCCGATCCTAAGCCCGGGTAAGTATGAAGGGAAAGTTGAATTATTTTTATTATTTTACCTAAGCGCCTACTAAAACCACCATCTAAAACTGTTCGCACCACTCAGCTGTTATGGCGGATCTTAAATTCACGAACTACGAACGACGCGCGATCTCAATTGGAGTTACACAGTAGGTATTTTTATTAACTAGTGTTAAAAACTCACAGAAATACAACGTGACGTATTACGTAATTACTAAATTACTGTTTTCGTCCTTTGCCCTGCGTTCAATTACAATTCTAATTACCTACTTGAAAAGTTGCAATAAAAATAGCCTAAGGTAGGTAGCTATGTAATACATTATTATTATTCTGTGATGATAACACTGAAAGCCGCTGTTTTGGAAGATCTTTGAATTACATATTTCTTTTAAAGTCGTAGTAGCCTCGTAACGACACATTGGTGTGTATTCGTAACGTATTCACAGTAGGTAGGTATTTCATTGTATTATTAACTTACAATTAGTGTTAACAGTCAGAATACCACGTAAAGAAGTACGTAAGTGTAATGAAACACTTATTAGAACTCAAAATTACTTGAAATGTTGCATTATAATGGTCTAAATTAGTAATAATAACACTGGAAGCGTGGTCAAGGCGTGAGCGAGACAGACAGATCAATGTGCGAGCGCGTACGACTACTCTACTGAATGAACGAGCAGCGGAGTGGCCCAGCTGTGACGCGTAAAATAGGGACTAAAGAAAATTTAATAAAAAAATTAACTTTATAAAAATTTTTTTTTTTTTTTTACTTTATAATTTTCACACATTTCTACATAACCTGTTAAAAATTTTCCGGTGATAAAAAAGTAGTAGTGTATAGAACCCCGAATGCTACTTGGGCCGGACACGGCCTGAGCCGAGGTCCGAGCCTACCGTGGCGCCCTCAGGCCGCGTCCGTAGTCCCCTCGATCGGGCCCACTAGAGTGAGCCCGCCGTAGGCTGGACTTTGGTCCAACACCGCGGTGGGCAACCCTCTAGTTGGGTTCGCCACTGATCGGGCGCCTTATGCGCTCGATACGGCCCGATCGCGAACGTCGGTCTGCGACCGACGCGGACGAGCCTGGGCTTCGCTTCGCGAAGCCCACACTCGGCCTCGTCGGCACGCGCACCGACGATCGCCAAACGGCTAGAGTACCTTCTGTACTCGCCACTCTGCCCGGTGAAGCTGGAAAAGCTCCTCAAGCTACCAGCGCGCGTCCCTTAAAAAAAAAAAAAAAAAAGGGCGCCTACATTCGCTTCGCATCGCTCGCACGGTACGGACGTGCGCTCCGCCTCGCCCGCCCGCTCGCATGCGCTGCGCTCCGAGTTCCTCGAGCTTATCGCCCTCGCTCTGCGAGTCTTGTTTCTGTGGTGTTTTGTCACAATTACGTGGCTTGCCCGCGGCTGCGCTTGGGATACCTAACGGTGATAACGAACAAGCGTAGTTAAACGCCTTTCTAAAGGCGGTTCGGTTCGATTGGGAGCGACCGACAGTGCCTTTTTCAAGGCGCTGAAATTTCCTGCCGCCGCCGGTATATTAGGCTGTGAACCTTGGCCTCCTGGAAGGCACGTTTGAGAGGGTGAGGCGTTCCTCCTCGCCCTTGAGACACTCGGTTTCACAGTCTTTTCACTGCCGGGCGTGACCCCCCCTACCCCTCCCTATTTTCCATCCCTGAAGGAGCGTATCCCTGGTTGTTTTTGCGACCGGGGCCCTCCTGAAGGACTGCTAGGAGTAGATACTCACCCTACGTCGCGGCGTTGCTACGTTGCGGCGTAGTTACATTGGTTAGGGCACACTTTTCCCACTCACCCCGCACGGTTTACACCGACTGTGCGGGACTTACACACCGCTATAACCACCGAGTTTCTTGCCGGCTCTTCTCGGTGGTTGCGACTTGCGAACCGGCGTAGATTCACGCGTCGCGTATCTCAACTCCATGCCATGGACACGGAGGAACTTTTAAAGTTCCTCCGGGCCACTCACCCGGAGGTCCTCTCCGGGTTTAAAGCCCACATACGGGCAAAATCCCTCGCAAGCTCCGTCTATGAGGAGCCTGCTTCCCCGTCATGTCCCGAGGACGCCATGAGCGATCCTAACTCGGCCCCGCTACCAATCCCGCTCACGAACGAGCACTCTATTGTCATAGAGCACCAATCCCATGCCCCCAGTAGGGACATGGAATGTGACTCTGTCTCAGACGCTGATGACGGTGGCTTCACTACCGTCAGTCGTACGAAGAGGACCCGCAAATCCGCGGCCTCTCCCCCTCCTTCCCCCCCTGCGAAGGCGCTGAAGGCCAACTCGGGCCTCTCTCAGCTTATTATAACAAATGAACTTTATATAAAATTATTATTGTTATATGATTTAAGTTTTATAGGAAAATAATTTTATCTCATTTGATTGTTCGACATTTTATTTTTATATGATTTGAATGTTATTTGTTTTAAATAGTATACATTGTAAGTTTTATAGAAAATATTCATTATATCAAACCATTTTATATCAGTTAATAGTTATATGTCTTAAAATTATTCGTTTTAAAATTATATTATTCGTTTATTATAGTAAATAATTATTATATTAAACGATTTTATATAATTTGATGTTATATCCTCTAAGTATTATATGATATGTAGTTATATCATACATTACACACCCCTGCCCGCCCCCCTAGTATACCTCTTAGTTGCTATTTTCAACGCGGCCATGTCTCACTGCATCTTTCCCGACGCGTGGAAAGAGGCAGAAGTCATTGGCATCCCGAAGCCCGGTAAGAAACTGGCTGACCCCACAAGCTACTGACCCATCAGTCTCTTAAAGACCATGGGTAAGTTATACGAACGTATAATTGTTTCTCGATTAAGAGATTATGTTTTTTCTAATAATCTCTTAATAAACGAACAGTTTGGCTTCCGCGCCTCACATTCCTGCGTACAACAGGTGCACCGCTTAACGGAGCATATACTTAGCGGCCTCACTGCTAAGCCACCCGTAGGGACAGGAGTGTTATTCTTCGATGTAGCGAAGGCATTCGATAAAGTCTGGCACAACGGCTTGATTTACAAGCTTTACGAACTCGGTGTGCCGAACAGTCTCGTGCACATCTTACGTGACTTTTTATCGAATCGCACCTTTCGTTACCGAGTACCGGCGCTGGACGCCACCCTTCGGCAGTATTTTCAGTCTAGCTCCTAATCCGCTTCCACGCCCACTTTGAAAGTTGGCATGAATGTTCTACACAATAATAACTATTTAAATAAAAAAAATAAAAAAAATCGAAAGGGTCGAACTTTGTGAAAATGAAGAAAAAAAAATTAATTTGCATTTTTTTTAGGAAAAATAAAGTTTTTTTCGTTTCCAAAAATACAGTTAAAAAGCACGGTAAATGAAGTAATAAATCCCGTGGTTTAATTATTTTAATATATAATTTTATGACTCCATAATCGGCTTTGAAGTACTGCATGCCAACTGGTTGTCGAAAACTTCGAAGACCCATAACTCTTAAACTAGTCATTATATTACAAAAATATTTGTTACACGTATCAATAATATGTATAGGTAGAACATACTCAAATATTACTGAAATCTGAAACATCGACTTTTTTTACCTGTCCGCTTCGCGTGGAATGCCCCATATATATTTTGTGACTTTGGTCTCTGGCTCGAGCTATTGAACCACGTCCTACCCCCCTAGTTATAAGCAGGGATTTTCCGGTTTGGGTTAATAACATAAATATATCTGTTATTAACCCTATAGAAAATGGGTTAATCGTACAGGAATATACCGTATAATTTCGGTTTTCTTATCAATCGGTTAATGTTAACATTGATCACAAAATTAAATATGTTAACAGAAAAAATATGTTACAGTTTTACATGCGGTTAACCCTAACCGAAATATACCGTATAATTTCGGTTTTCTTATCAATCGGTTAATGTTAACATTGATCACAAAATTAAATATGTTAACAGAAAAAATATGTTACAGTTTTACATGCGGTTAACCCTAACCGAATTATAAAGGTAGGTAGGTACCTTCATTTGTCTTTCCACCGCGCGAAATGTACTATGCGCTCTACGGCCATACAAGTTACAACCTGTCGCCGCGCGGGCGGCGCGTCTCGTTTGATCATCGCACGTGTCTCTTTCACTTCTATGAGGCGTAATGAAACAAATATACTTTTTACATTTGCCGCTTATTTTATTATTTGTTTGTTTACTCATGCCACAATCATCATTGTGCTCGCCTCGGCGTGCCTCGGCGCTTCACAGTGATTCGAGTAGAACAAGCTAGCTGGACAATATTATTTTTTTACTTTAATGGGTTTAATATACGCATTACTTACTTTTTTGTGCAATTTAAGATTAATTAGGCTTTATTATAATTATTATAGGTAGGTTTGAAAAAAAAATTTTTTTTGGTAATAAAATATTTATTTCCTAAAATCAAGAGAAACAGACTAAAAAGGAAAGAAGAAACTAACTTTACAGTATAATAATAATTGGTCTTATGATGTATTAGGTGTTAAAGTATGAAATTCCCGTTTTTTATGGAGAATTTAATGAAAATCAATTTTTCGATATAAACATTTTTGCTATTTATATGGAACAAAGAATCTCAGTTTTTTTTAATTTAGTGGGTAGACTGGGACAACATTAATGACTTGCCAAGTTGCTGTGGCCAGCAGACATTTGCGCTGCAGCTTCAGCAGCCAATATCAGTTCTCAAGTACTTCTTGAGGAAATGAGGTCTAAAAGTCTTCTTCTTTTCGTCTTTTTGCTGGACTCGTCGAACTCCTTGAGTGGTCGTCCAGGTGTAGAATCTTTCGACGTGGAAGACTGAACTTTATGAACAGAAACATGTAACACTATGGCTCCGGGAATCCACTCAGTTTTGTTTTTCATGAAGCGTTCCCTGTTTTGCCGTATTGCGTCCATTGAAATGAAATTGAAATGCGACTGATGCTATTCTTCAACTCTCTCAGCGAATTTTCGTGATCCCAATACATCACATTTTGAGAATATAAATTAAAAATCATGCTATTCTGGTCACTTTTTCAATGTTTTAATCATTAATCAAAAAACTTGATTTTTTATTAATCTGAAAAAATAAAATTGTTGTGCAAAAGTGTGCAAACTGAAACTGGTATATTTGAATACTAGAGGCTTACAGCTACAATATATATAAATTCCAGACTGGGGTCAAGTGGGGGCATACAACTTCTATTCTTCCAAACATAAAATTTTGAGAAAAATATAAAGGTCAACATTTCGCCATACTTTTTAAAACTATGTGCATTATTATGCACCTTATTGTACAGAAAATAAAAAGTACTTACCCTTATCTTCAAAATCCATCACACAAATATTTGGTCACCATAGTAAAAAATAATGTCAGGTGTTGTCGAAAGTCGAGCAAAATTAGGAATTAAAAATTACACTATCCTCATATCCTCACTTACCATGTTAATAACTCACAACTAGGTAATTAACAAAGTAAAAAATTGTGGAATCCTTAATGTCTGGGATGTTGTTTATCGTTTTTTATAAACGATAATCAGAAATTCAACAATGACTTTTGTCCAGCTAGCTTGTTCTACACGAATCACAGTGCGCTTCCGCGTGGATTGATTGAAGTGTGAAAAAAACATACCGAAAAGAAACTGTGAATGTGAAATAGTTAACTAATAAATTATTATACTGGAACATTAGTGTTACATTGTATAATTATGCCGCGTAAGGCAACAAATGGTGTCCACAGACATTTTGAGTTTTCAAGTATTACGTAACGCAATTTGGGGGGGGGAGGGGGGTCTCGTAAAACGTTACGATGCGTTACAGTGGCGGGAGGGGGACTTTCTTACAAGACATTACGTAACATTGTTTCTTTTTTTAAACAAAAATTTAGGGAATTAAAACACTCAAATTGGCAACCCTTTTCGTTTACGTTTTACGTGGAATTAAAAAAAAAAATCTTTGGACAATTTCACACAGCGCCAGCTAACCCCAAAGTAAGCAACTCAATGCTTGTGTTATGGGTGCTAGCTTAACGGATATACTACTTATACAGGGTGTTTGGTAAATGGGTATATGAGCCGACACTAGCCCATGTTAACATGGGCATATAAATGATATGGTGAAGTCAGAAATTTGATATCATCATTTTATTTTTTTAAATTTTCATACAAAATAAATTTTATAAATTCCGATTTGTATAAAAATTATAGCCTGACCAGGAACATAAAAACCCTCGCCATGTTGCGGAAAACTAATGGTACTAATTTCTTTTAATGGCAACAGTAACTGAAAACTTCATTGACATGTCACCTTGCATGTCAGTCTATTGCTGTCAAAGTGTAAACAAACTTTATTTTAAATGTGCGCAATTGATTTTGTGAATTAAATTGCTAAAATCTTTTTATAGTCGTGAAAGAAAAGTGGTTCACAATGTGTTAAAGTATTTATCGAAGAGAAATACTAAGGGTTCGGACAATATTTTCATTGAATAATGTTTCCGACAAAGGTTGTCAAATTGACTGACATGTTTATCGTATAGTACAGTCTACTATGAAAATTAGCTGTGGTTTGTTTCAACCACCTATTTTAAATTTTTTTGTCACTTTGTAAGTGTTCAATTTTATGGAATTGGGAAAGAAGTACCGAGTTTGAAGCGTTCATGAGCAGACATTGCAGTTGAATATTAAAGTTCTGAATTTGATTATTGATGAATAATAAAATAAATCCTACTAGCTCGATTGATGGTTTCACTTAATTTATTTAAACCAGGCTACCTATAATAATATTTTTTCGTTAATTTATGAAAGTATCAAATTAGCCCGTAATCCTGAATCCGGATACATAAAGTTAGCCTATTAATTTAACACAGGTACGACTGTACTCAGTGTTGCACTATCAAATGCAATTGACGCGCCTCTATGCCAGGGTTTTTATGTTCCTGGTCAGGCTATAAAATAGTTAAAATGAAGATATCAATTTTCTGACTTCACCATACCATTTATATGCCCATGTTAACATGGGCTAGTGTCGGCTCATATACCCATTTACCAAACACCCTGTATACTTTTTTTTTTTATTAAATACATACATATTATACATATTTACACCCAGACCCGTCACAGAAATCAAAATTCATCATTTCAATTTCTGCCCGGCCGGGAATCGAACCCGGGACCTCTCGGCATAGTAGTCCGTTCTGAACCACTACACCAAACGGCCGACTGAACTGAACAATCCTTCGTTTGTAAATTCTCCTTCGAATGTTCGTTTGTTTGTATTATAGTCTGGTCGTCATTTTTCATTTGTTTTGCTCGACGAAGACGAAGTTGATGCAAGTGGCTTGACAACGAGGATCATTTCGATTTTTAGCTGTGAATGCAGATTTATAGGGCTAAGAAATCCTTAATATACAGTCCAAAAATTTTTGTTCTACGACTAAAATTGACGAAGTTATGGCTAAATTACTAAAAAAGTTCACTGACCACCCGGCGCGGAAACGATGACGTCACTATATCCGATCCGAACGCTGCCGGCGTACTGCGTGGATAGAAAATATTTTTTTCTAGCCAAACTATCAGTTTTAGAGAAAAACTTGTAATGACATTTATTCATCAGAATAAAGTAAGCTATCGATAGGTAATTTTTAAAAATAGAAATTGTGAAAAATATCGCAAAAAATCCATACGCTCATACGATTCAATGGAACGCGGAGACGCGATTGGGGTCTCCGCGGTGGTATATTTGGCGATTTATTCAAATAAAGTGTTCATAAGTGTTGTTAGTCATATCTTCTTCCAAGTAAAATATAAAAATGTATAAGTATTAATTTATTTACTTCTAACAATAAGGTATAGCTGAGGCAGATACACTCTGCCTAGGCTACAAGCAAGACATTGCTATGAAGATCATTTCGATGTACACGCAATACCTACCTGTTATTTAGTTTTTCTGAGTTAAACCTACGTACCTACCTATCTATTCACCGTTCCCATGGGCGGGCCAGCTGCTGCAGGAAAGGACAGCTGCTCCCTCCAGGAAATCTATTTAATCTTAGCCTTAGAAGCTGGGTTTGACTCCCCCGCCCCCCTCCTCTCCCCAGGTCATAAGCTGGGCATGACTCCCCCCTCGGCCAGAAGTTGGGTATGATTTACCCCCCTCCCCCCAGGCCAGAAGCTGGGTAAGGCTTGCCCCTCCCCCCAGGCCATAAGCATAAGCTGGGTATGACTCCCCTTCGGCCAGAAGCTGGGTATGACACCCCCCCCCCCCATGCCAGAAACTGGGTATGACTTGACCCCCTTGAAAGAATCTGAGTGGCTAGCAAACCCGTGGACAGAGGAGCGTTAATTTCAATCGAATTGTTTTTATAGACCTACTTAGGTACTAGTTGATTATTTTGTAATTTTGTTAAGAATACGATTTTATTTCGAGTAAAATGTTTAATTTCAGTTGGGTTTCTGTTTATAATTGCATTCCCAAAGGTTAAAATAAACATGTTATGTATTTTAAGAGTTTATTAGTAAAAAAAAGCTAAAATAGGATAGGAATGACGGAGAAAAACAATTGTGTGTGTGTAAAGCCAAAATTTTAAAGAAAAATAAACAAAATACGCAAGTGTTGCGTATTAAAAATCTCCTGTTTTATTTAGTATGATTACCGCAAAAGCAATTAAAACTATACCAAGGACAAAAACTATAACATAACTTTTAGCGCCTTTAGGGTAAAAATGGTCACTTGAGTGTTACGTAACGTGGGGGGTTTACAGAAAAATGTTAGGCCTCAGCCTCGAATTTAGCGGGCAGCGGCGTGGGAGCGGCTGCGGGGCGGGAGCGGGGCGGGCAACGCAGACCCGTTCTCGAAACAAGCGGGCAGCTCGCGCGGCGCTTTAGCGGCGAAGTGTGTTGTGTTCGGGGTTGTGTTGTCGAGATATTTGTTTTTATTCGCAAACGAAATGTCTGAACAACAGCGACAATTTTATTTCGATTCAAATTTATTCCTAACGCTCGATTTATTGTGGGCAAAAGAAGGAGTGCGCTGCCCGCTCGTTGCCCGCTCTCGCGCCGCTGCCCGCTCGTTGCCCGCTCCCGCGCCGCTGTTTTCGAGAACCGGTCTATTTGATTTTACGCATAAGCTCCTGCCGCTCCCGCGCCGCTACCGCCGCCGCCCCGCTGCCCGCTAAATTCGAGGCTGAGGCCTTACGGTGCGTTTAGGGTTGCCAGGCGTCCGGCTTTAGCCGGACATGTTTGGCTTTTTAGGGACTTGTCCGGCCAAATATTGCCTTGTCCGGCCTGTCCGGCTTTTGTTAGGCTTTTTATTTGGTTGCCGCGCCAGGTGAAAGTCGAGCCACAGAATCATATGAAGCGCACGCATCAGGATGTTGGATAGCAACCGATGATGATAGTACTAACTCGTGAGCTGACCTGACACTAATAGCCCCCCCCCCCCCCCCCCCCCCCCGAAAACGAAAAAAATTATTATATTTGCTTGGTTCAAAGAATTTCAAAAGCTTGTATCGCGCATGGAATTTATTCCTCTTTTTTCTGTTTGCGCTACAAGCTTTCGAAATTCTTTGAACCAAGCATATAATTATTTTTTTCGTTTTAGTACAACTGCATTTCAGGATAAAGCTTGTTTTTAAAAAAATTTTTTTTTATTATAATTTTATTTTACACTTTTTAGTTGTATCTCAATCTCGGAGTGATTATTTAGCAACAAAGTGCTCCAGAAGTCGAATCCAACGAACCCAAACTCGATAAGATTCCGCCGTTTCGTTTAGGAGTTCCTATGGCCACCTCCTGACTCCATCAGCAGGACCCTGGACATCATCTAGCACCCATTCTTTTTTCATTGTACGTCAATGACATCCCCAAATATCCGAATACGGATTTAGCCCTCTTTGTGGACGACACCGCACTCTACAAGTCCGGACGTAATCGGAATTACGTCATCTTGGCGCTCCAACGCGCAGTCACACAATTCGGCGAATGGTTCAGGTAGTGGCGTATTGAGGTAAATCGAAAAGAGTGCAGCAGTGTACTTTTCCAGGGCTTTGTCTGCGAAACGTCATCCGGTTCGCACTCGTCCTAATTTCCCCACCCATCTCACCTTATTTGACCAAACTATTCCTTGGAAGAGTGAGGCCAAGTACTTAGGTGTCACCCTCGACCAGAGATTATCGTTCGCTCCGCACCTCAGACGCGTCTTGAGCTTTTCATTTTGGACGGTACAGACATGTACCGTGCCTGTTCTCCTCAATCCGTCCCCCGGACACGGCCTGAGCCGAGGTCCGAGCCTACCGTGGCGCCCTCAGGCCGCGTCCGTAGTCCCCCTCGATCGGGCCCACTAAAGTGAGCCTGCCGTAGGCTGGACTTTGGTCCAACGCCGCGGTGGGCAACTCTCTAGTTGGGTTCGCCACTGATCGGGCGCCTTATGCGCTCGATACGGCCCGATCGCGAACGTCGGTCTGCGACCTGTGTCAGCTCAATCGGTTGAGGAGAAGTGTTCTTAAATTCAGTTGCAAGATTTGTCCCACACTCAGATCATAGAAAGAGAATAGATATGAAGTCGCGCGTAACTACAACGAGAACCAGTGTCCCCACATTTCCCCCACCACAGCTCCCACACACACATTCAACTGATTCAACTGTGTAAAAACAAAGCGACTGAGAGTCTACGACAACATGTGCGACCGGCTTAAAAGTGCTGTGATTGGCCAGAAGGCATGCCTTATGGCCAATCAATGGCCGCGTGACGTGACGCACACTTTGAAAACGCTAGTGAGAGAACAAAGATAAAATGGAGTCGACAAGATATCGATACTTTAAATCGCTAGGGGCAAGGCTCGAAACTGATTTCACAAAATGCTTATGTATGAAAACCTTTTTATTATTATACGTTATTATTAACTACTATCACGCATTTACTTTTTAATTATGGCGATCTGCGTACCGCATATGTTTATCAAAAATAATGCCTATATTAGGCTTTCAACTAGCTCTTATAGTAATTACATAGTTGACAGTTACTAATTACTTCTACTGTTATTTTTTTTTGTATAATCTTATAATCGCAAGTAACACATCATTTTTTTATTTAAAATTACAAAATAGATAATTATAATTTACTTCTATTTATCGATAATAGGAAACCGCATTAGAACCGGCACATGCGGCCGTACTGTGTATTTTCACACGACAGTGGATATCGGAAGAAATTAAATACATTGCGCAGTAGTTGAGCATGACATAAAGTGGTTGCTAACTAAATCGTCAATGTACAAGTGTGTTAGAATTTTTATCACCACTGATTTCGATATCGCAGTAACTGTTACGGCACTGAATTCGTTCGTAAAAATGTTTAGTTTTTTTTATTTATAAGCAAAATACCAATGGATTTGCAATACTTACATGTAGTAAATGACTCCATTGTTCCTGTAGTTCTTCGTTTCACTTGTTTTATTGCGCGTAACGACGCATTATCCAAAATATCGGAGAACATTTCCTTAGTACGACTGAATCGCGACTAACCTAGCTACGCGGCCGATATTCGTTTTTGGGCATATCGCGGAGACACGCGCCACGCCCCCGTTTCACATCTATTCCCTTCTATGATCTGAGGTCCCACACATACTAACAAGTGAAGTCAATATAAAGCTTGTAATAATAAAAACCTGCCAAGTGCCAGTTGGACTCGCGCACGTAGGGCTCCGTACCACTATGGCTGGTTTTCACGCGGACCGTCCGGTGCGGACCCGCTCCGCACGGCCAATCTGTATGAACTTCTAGGGAGCGTTTTAGAGTAATGCTGGTAATGCAGTCCGGAGGAACCGCTCGCTCCCTAGCAGTTCATAAGATCGGCTGTGCAGAGCGATCCGCACTGACAGTGCGCGTGACACTAAAACCAGCCTATACATCTATTTGTACACTTAGTATGGGACCTTTGGTTGTGCCTTTGGCCTGAGGTGGACAGACATTACAGCATGTAATTTGTTACTGGTTATATTATAGTCTATACCAGTAAGAAACAGAATATAAATATCATTTTGTATCCAAGTCTTTGAAAATATTTTTTTTTTGCTTAAGTCTAGAAAGGTTAGAAGCAAAATAATTTATTGCTTTTTTCAAAGTGTGCGAGACGTGCCTTATGGCCAATCATAGCACATTTGAGCCTGTTGTCGTAGACTCTCAGTCTCTTTGTTTTTACACAGTTGAATGTGTGTGTGAGCTGTGGTGGGGGAAATGTGGGGACACTGGTTCTCGTTGTAGTTACGCGTGAGTTCATATCTATTCCCTTTGTATGATCTGAGAATTTATATGTGTAACTCATTTTACTATGGAGATCTCGTTGCCCCCTTTGAAAACTGAGTGAGCCAACGTTTAACTTTTTTTCTTTGGTTTGGTCCTATTACAAATAGAAAATTTGGTTTTACAATTGCTTTAGAACTTTTTACTTATTGATAACTAGCGGCCGCCCGCGACTTCGTACGCGTGGATTCCGTTTTACCCCCTTCATCTATCTTACGCGGTTTAGATTTTTTCATACAAATGTTTTTTCCCGCTTACTCCCGTTCCCGTGGGAATTTGCAATATCCTGTTGTAACTAAGCTTTAAGTTTAGGTAAGGTACCTGCATGCCAAAGAAGAACGGTCATCTGTTGTGACCCAGGCCCGACAGAAACGAGACATACCTCAGTTTTTTTGTCATGTCTTAATTAGTTAAATTATACAGGGTGTTAGGTAAATGGGTATATGAGCCGACACTAGCCCATGTTAACATGGTCATATAAATGGTATGGTGAAGTCAGAAATTTGATATCATCTTTTTTTTTTTTAATTTTCATACAAAATAAATTTTGTAAAATCCGATTTGTATGAAAATTCAAATAATTAAAATGAAGATATCAATTTTCTGACTTCACCATACCATTTATATGACCATGTTAACATGGGCTAGTGTCGGCTCATATACCCATTTACCTAACACCCTGTATATTTTTTATATTCGAAATCTATGTATAACACCAAATTATAACCTTTTGTTTTTGTTCAGGCGTCATACAAAAACTAATACAAAATGCCTATTTATCACCAAAATTGGTAAATGTATGTACCTAAATAGCTGCTATGGAATGTATCTAGGTGACCTGGAGTGGAGATACAGCCGGATTATACAGGGTGGAAACGAGAAGTTACAAAATCCAAAAATTCAATGTTACCAACTACTATAATCTGTAACCTATTATTGGTACTATTTGAAAGAGCTCGTGAAGCACGTTCAGAATCAGTAACTAGTTTTTCGATATCTTGTATAGTTTAGAAATAATCGAGTGAGATCACTTACTTATCGTTCCATATGTATAACCACCCTGTATAATCTGGCTGTATCTCCAGGTCACCTAGATACATTCCATAGCAGCTGTAATAGACATTTAGGTACATACATTTACCAATTTTGGTGATAAATAGGCATTTTGTATTAGTTTTTGTATAATGCCTGAACAAAAACAAAGGGTAATATTTTGGTGTTATACATAGATTTCGAATATAAAAAATATATAATTTAACTAATTAAGACATGACAAAAAAAAACTGAGGTATGTCTCGTTTCTGTCGGGTCTGGGTTTTTTTTTGTATAAAATTCATAAAATTAAAATTCATAAAATTCATTTATTTTTGCAAATAGGCTTTAAAAAAGCGCTTTTACACGTCCCAATATTAACCCTACCACTGCTTCGGGACAATAAATGGGCCAGTGCTGAGAAGAAGCAGCGCAAGAAACTCAGTCACTATTGTCAGCCTTCTTTTCAAGGTTTTACAGTCTTTAAAGTATACAAATTATAGTCATAAGTATTGATGCGAGCTAGGTAGTTAAACATTCCAAACATTTTTATCCTTTATACAGGGTGGAAACGATAAGTGATCTCATTCGATTATTTCTAAACTATACAAGATATTGAAAAACTGGTTACTGATCCTGAAAGTGCTTCACGAGCTCTTTCAAACGGTACCAATAATAGGTTACAGAATAAACGGGAACTATCAGAAAATTCAATGTTTCCAGCTTCCATACTAAATGTATGCCAACCACAAAATATTAGAAGTGTAATTTTTTTTGTTAAATAATAAACTTAAAAAGTCGGTTAAATAAACTCGTAACTTGCATCTTATTTAAAATTATTTGTGGAAAACATAAGTTTTAGGCTTTACTTGCTATCATATTATCAAGAGATGAGTGCCATGACTGTGATAGTACTAAATGTATGGAATATGGAAACATTGAATTTTTGGATAGATCCAATTTATTCTGTACACTGTTAGGATCAGAAACTAGTTTTGCGATATCTTGTGTAGTTTTTAATATTATGTAACTTTACCAAAGGTATGGAAGCTAGAAACATTGAATTTTCGGATAGTTCCCATTTATTCTGTAACCTATTATTGGTACTGTTTGAAAGAGCTCGTCAAGCACTTTCAGGATCAGTAACCAGTTTTTCGATATCTCGTATAGTTTAGAAATAATCGAGTGAGATCACTTATCGTTTCCACCCTGTATAATCATCAACTTTATAGTAGCCCTTTTTCATTAAGGTGCTTTTGATATGTGCTTTAAATTTATGAATGGGCAATTCTACAACAGTTTGTGGTAATTTATTGAAAAGTTTAATACATTTCCCCATAAATGAATTACCAATCTTGTGCAGTCTGAAATTTGGAACGGCAAGTTTATTTTTGTTTCTTGTATTGAACTTGTGTAAATCACTCTTTCTAGTAAATTGCTCTACATTTTTGCGAACATATAAAAGGTTTTCATAAATGAACTGTGAAGCTACTGTCAGTATATTAATCTCCTTAAAGAATTCTCTCAAGGAAAATCGGGGTCCAAGGTTATAAATGGCCCGCACTGCTCTCTTCTGCAGAACAAACACAGTTTCAATGTCCGCAGCTGAGCCCCACAGCAATATGCCGTATGACATTATACTATGAAAATAGCTAAAATAAACTCCGTACCGCGCGGGAATAACTTGATATGTCATTTTTGCGTACTTTTCAGGGGAGCGATTTTAAAGTTTAGAGTTCTCTGGTAAATCGGAATTAATGATAATTGATATTTTTATGATTGAAATAAGCTAATTTGATGCGTATCTTTCGATTGGCGTAAGAATTTGATTAAGTTATCTTCTTAATCTATTAAAAAAAAGACTTGTCAAGTTGTGTACCGACGACTTGTCAAGTTATTCACCAAAGAAAAACAAACATTTAAGGTGTAAAAATTGGATTTAAGTTAATTATTTTGAATGAAGTTTAAGTAAAAAAACAAAACATAAAAATAGAACATAATTATTTTTATCACTTTTGCAATGAAATAGTAACAAATTTATTAGAAAAATCAAATATAATCGCAGATTATGATTGCTTTTGATGAGATAATTGTACGTTTACTTAAAATTAAAAAAAAGACAAATAAAAGAACAAAAGCCATGCTTCATAACAAGCACAATTAATTTTAATTATTTTAGGCTTACCATTAAGCTTAAAATAATTAAAATTAACTGGATATATTTTTGCGTAAGGTCGACACGCCTTTTCGCGTCCACCGTCCAGTTCACTTCCAAATGATGGATCACTCTAGAACGTAAGCTATTGCTATGATTCCCTGAATGTATGACAGGTAAACCCACATTAAAAAAATCTTATAGCATGCTACCGTTTTTGCCAAAAATAAATCCCACGTGAGCAGGTGCGCGTTTCAAGGTAAGTTTTTAATATATTTAGGACTAGTTTGGGATTTACCGCAGTCTCTAAGCCTTAACCATGAACCATACAATACGGATAATGATATCGGTGATTGTACTTTATTAAATGACACTTAAAATAAGGTGGATGCGAATTTACTACAGTAAAATTTCCATTTTGCGTCAGAAGTGATCGCGGTCTGGTCTAATTGGGTCTAAGATATTAAAATATACAAAACAATGCATGTTGTATATTATTTAAAACGTTATTTACATGACTTATCGAACACAAAGATTTTTTTCAGTACTTAGGCCTTTTCCTGGACGCTAATACACGCTCCAAATGTAGCTTACCCTTTGTGATAGCCAATTTGCGTCCACATTATCACGACAATTTTTTAAATACAGTCGTTGTAAATAATATTAAAAAGCAAACTGTGCCTAGAGAGGAGACCATATTGCGAATTGAGCCATACTATTGAAATTTAAAAAAATGAAATAAACTAAAATATAAATGTATGTTTATAATTATTAAGTGTGATACCTAAATATTTTGAATACCAATTAGTAAGATTTTATCTATATTTTTTTATTTCCATGCTGTTATTAATTATTAGTGATTTTGAATGCATTTTTTCTATATTATATTAATATTATAAATATATTAAAACTTCTAATGGTTTAGAGCAAGTTTAATACTATACTTATAAAGACTAAAGGGAGCATAATGACAACAATTTTTCGTTCAAAATGATTACGAAAAATTTTATATTATTTTTATTCCTCAAATCTACCAACTCACTAAATGGACGAGATCTGGCGTATCGACCCTTCTTACCTCATCATTATTCCTAATTAATGTCATTGACGTCAATAGACAATAAAATATATCCGGAACTTAAAGTTGACCTAAAAGTTTATTATTAGATTTTTTACTTATATTCGGTTGTCAAACGAAATCTTAGTCTATTATGAAAAAACATTAGTAGATAGTACCTACCTATTGACTAAACTTATCCTTCTACTTTCAACTTGCTATTTAAACGTTAATTTAGTTTTAAACTATTGAAAATAGTAATAAAAGTAATAATTAACGCTTAAATATATTAAAAATATTTTTTCAGGGGTTGCTAAGTAAAAAATATTTAAAGACACTCGAAATCCTGACAATGTTATATTTTAAAAACTGCTAATGACACATATAAAAATATGATTATACGAATGTAATAGCTGGATAACTCCAAATATCCAAACTCTTGACAGTGTGCATAACTAGACAACTGCACATATCATGGATATGTTTAGTACTCACAGGGGATCATAACTTGATAACTGTTTTTGTCAAATTAAAAACGAAAATCCATAAATGTATAAGTCGAGATATTAACAAATACATGTTCTGACATACATTGATAAATCGAAATATAAATGTTTGTACGAATAATATTAATTGGATATATCGTTATGTCAAATATTTATTGCCTAAATTAGAGATATTTACTTATGAACAAGAGCTGTATTTCAAGTATTTTTGGGTATTTCAAGTTGAGTTTTTTATACCAGAAGGATATAAGGTAGAGGAAACATTTAAGCTAATAAAAAAAAAAAGTGCAGGTCGAGATGTCAAGTTATTCCCGCGCGGTACGGAACTAGCCTTGCCGTTTCAATGTCAGTTAATTGCCTTATCTTTCTCACTGCAAAAGCAGCTGAACTGAGCCTTGCTGACAAGGTTTCAATATGAGGACCCCACTGAAGTTTAGAGTCTAAAGTGATTCCCAAGAATGTTGTGGAACTTATGCTATTTAATGGTTCATTCTTCACCATCAATTGTGTGGGAACCTGCCTCACATTAGGTAAGGTAAATTTAATGCACTTAGTTTTGTTTGCATTTAACAATATGTTGTTAACAGTAAACCAATGCAAAACCTGTGAGAGT
Organism: Ostrinia nubilalis; assembly: GCF_963855985.1. NCBI lineage: Eukaryota > Metazoa > Arthropoda > Insecta > Lepidoptera > Crambidae > Ostrinia > Ostrinia nubilalis. The sequence continues at coordinate 39,499 of NW_026973575.1, forward strand.
GTGTCATTTATATCATCAAGGTTTACTTTACCTCTATCAACTTTGAAAATGAGAGATGTGTCATCAGCAAATAACACAATATCACATAGATCTTTCACAAAGTAGGGAAGGTCATTAATATAAATAAGAAATAGCAAAGGTCCCAATATCGATCCCTGCGGCACACCCATGGTAAGAGGTGCTCCAGAAGACTCAGTTCCATTAATACAAACTTTTTGCTTTCTGCCTGTGAGATACGAGTTCAACAGATCAAGTGCCTCATCCGAAACACCATAATGTCGCAATTTTTTTAGTAAGGTTTGGTGGTCTACACAATCAAACGCTTTTGAAAGGTCACAAAAAATACCAACAGCGTCTTTTTTACTCTCCCAAGCATCAAAGACGTGTTTCAGTAGTGCTACTCCAGCGTCAGTAGTACTTCTACCTTTGGTAAAACCAAATTGTTTATTGTGAAGTAATTTGTTGAAAATAAAATGAGAAAGAAGTTGATGAAATATAATTTTCTCAAAAATTTTGCTAAGTACTGGTAAAATAGAAATCGGCCGAAAATTAGAGGGGTCACATTTATCACCAGCCTTAAACAATGGGATTATTTTACTTAATTTCATTAAACTAGGAAAGCAACCTTGATCAATGCATGTGTTAAAAATGAATGCAAGGTGAGGAGCTATGGTGTCAATAATTGTCCCAATTATACTGACAGAGATTCCCCAAAGGTCCTCGGTTTTTTTCATATTCAATTCTCTGAAGGTTTTAATTAGATACTGTATTACAATCTATATGCCTGAACTGGAGTAGAGACTGGCACTCGGTGACATTAGATTTTAAGAGAGACTCTGCAAGAATTGGCGATGAATTCAATGCTTTAGTTGTTTCGGACGCAATGTTTGAGAAGAATGTCTCAAATGTGGTTGCAACATCTGTATCTGAATTTATAACTTCATTCCCGACTTTCAGTGAGAAGGTGTTATCCTTCGATTTATTTTTACATGTTTGTTTATTTATTATGTTCCACGTAGCCTTAGCTTTATTATTAGAATTTAAAATCATGTCTCGAAGATGATTCGATTTAGCAGCCACACAAACCTTTTTAAATATTTTCGAGTAATTTTTAACGTATTCTATAACATTCGGATCTTGCGTATCAGCTTTAAGTCTATATAATTCATACATTTTATTTCTACTCTTGTGAATGCCGGTTGTAGCCCAGTCGTCAAATTTACATTTTATCGAATTTATTCGGATCTTTTTCTGTGGGAATGTGGTTTTGAACTCATCACTCACTACACTGAATAGATCCTCATACATTCGATCAACATTGTTGTCATTTATTATAAGTTTATCAATACTATCACAAATGTTTTTCTTGAATTTGTCAATTCGATTAGTTGTTATTGGCCTACAAACAACATCCACTGTACTAGGGACATGATGGTGTTCAAATGTGGCCAATTGTCCACTATGATCTGAACTAAGGCAATTAATTATTGATTTACTTTGAATATTACAGTTACAAAAAATATTATCTAAGCAAGTAGCTGATGTTGGAGTGATTCTAGTAGGCTCATTGAAGAGGTTTAATAAGTTAAAAGATTTAAACAGGTTTAAGAATCTTATTTTATGTTGAGTATTATCTAATAAATCTATATTAAAATCTCCACATACAACCACTTTCTTATTTGATTTAAATACCTTTTTTAAGACTTCCTCCATAGTGGATTCGAATAATTGGTAATTTGCAGATGGGGGCTTGTACACACTTATAATTATATACTGCTCTAGCTCTGCACACGCAAGCTCAATAGTTCGTTCGACTGAGAGTGAAACAATATCTTTCCTTTCTTTGCATTTAAATTGGTTATTTAATAGTATGAGTGACCCCCCTCTAATAGCCGACTCCCTGGTGAACGAACTACAAACTTTATAATTACCTATATAAAACATTAATTCATATTTTTTAAGCCAATGTTCTGTTATGCATAATACGTGAACATTGTACTTGTTGGTTGTATGGGGTAGGAGGTACATTGTATGGGGCGTGACCGTTCTTCTTTCAAGCGTCTAACTTAAGCGGTTTAGATTTTTCATACAAAAGGATTTTCCCGCTAATTCCCGTTTCCGTGGGAATTCCTAAGTATACTATAACCTGCCCAGGAGTATGAAGAATAATTGTACCAAATTTCGTTAAAATCCGTCGAGAAGTTTTTGTTTCTATAAGGAACATACAGACAGACAAAAATTTTACTGATTGCATTTTTGGCATCAGTATCGATCACTAATCACCCCCTGATAGTTATTTTGTAAATATATTTCATGTACAGTACAGAATTGAACTCTCTACAGATTTATTATAAGTATAGATTATATATTTGCTTAGTTCTAAAGGTTGCACTGCACACTCAATGCACACATACCTACAACAGATTATAAATACGTGTACGCAAAAATCTTAGTATAATTACCTTTGGCACTGGAGCCAGAACAGGGTTTGATCCAATCAGTCTCACATTCTGTTTCTGTGAAAAATGGTTGACTGTTTTGTTGGAAAGCAATATCTTCATCTTCTAGAAAAAAGGAAATGGTCAAAATAAGACGCGTGCACACATACACACACACACACACACACACACACACACATAGGGACATTATCACTAGACCTTGTACAGCGCACACTTTACAACACAGGTATATTTTAAGGAAACCTTTATTGATCGTAAATGTGAAACGCTAAATAGACAACTATCGTATAAACACTTACCCATTGTAATATGTTTTCAGCAAATTGGTAAAATTAAATCTTTATTTTTGTAGCACAAACGCCGGCGCCCGGCAGTAGTCAACATCAAATGCACCGCGAATCGAAAACTAAGCGAGCGGGTAAAGAGGCCGCCTACTATTTTCATCTCTTTTTCGCGTTAATGTTTGATTGCATATAACAAATAATTCAAAACAAAAAACTTTATTATGTTCATATTCGAAGGAGCCAATTTTATAAAAAATCAATCATTATAAATTAAAGCAAAGGAACCGTACAGATTTTTTATTTCAAACGTTGGCTCACAGATTTTGTCTCACTCTGTTACTTGTTCGTAACATTTAAAACCGAAATACATATCGGTTTAATTTGGTATACAGTTTTAATCGGTAACCGTTTTATTTCGGTTTTGGGACCGAAATATACGGGTAACCTATTCAATAATAATTTTGATTTATGTAACACGTAAAGTATCAATAGGTAAACCGTTTTAAAGAGTTATCAAATACTTACACCATTTAAACTGTTATTAGTAAATTAACCTATTGAAAGTGTTAACAGTATTAACACGTAACCGCATCAAAAGGTTTCCAAATAAATCTGTAACCGTTTATACCGGTTATCCTTATAAATGGGTTTTCCGTTTGTTAGTAAATTAAGGTAAGTGCCCCCTACTTCGGTATATTAAGGCTCTTACGACTTTAACATTTTATTTAAAAATAACCAAGCATAATATCAGTATGAAACCTTTTGTATGCTAAACTTTGGTCTTTTGACAGTAAGTTAATACATAATTTATAGTTATATAGTTTGAACTTTTTTTATATTAATTGTTCTGCGTACCTCTTGTTTGGATCCTGTTTCGTGACAAAATTTTGCTCTGTTTCTAAGTTCGTGAACTCATGTCCCCTATTTCGGGATAAGGTTTTATGCATACAGTTAGGATATTTTAATAATGATTAAGGGTTTAATAAATTTAAAAACGATAATAAAAATTTAGAATAAAATAATTATGTGAAATTGACGATATTACTTACCTGAAATATTCATAAGAAATAATGTGAGTCTAGTATAATATTTTGATTTGTTAATTCTAACAATATGTGAAAATATTTATATAACCATTAGAAATGTAGGGGGGGGGGACTAACCCCCCCCCCCCCTCGTACCCATAAAATTTTGATTTGTTATTTCTAGCGATATGTGAAAATATTTATATTAACCATTAGAAATGTGGGGGGGGACTTACCCCCACCCCCTTCGTACCCATAAAATTTTGATTTGTAAACCCCCCCCCCACAGCTGTTTCAAGTGAGGGTAGCCCCCCCCCCTGAAAATAACCCCAGATACGCCAATGACTCATAATAAAAAGTAAGTAATTAATTAATTTCTTAGGTAGGTAAGTATTAAAAACTAAAAAATATGTCGATTTCTTTGATGGTGTGTGTCATAAAAGTACCTAACACCATACATTTATATATCACGAACTTGGAAAAAAGTAACAATAATACGGTTCCTTGTTTCGTGATACTGATTATTCCAAATTCCCCAAGTAAAATTCATGGATTATTGTCAAAATGTGTCAATTAACTATTATCTATCCCATATACAATACAAATAAATAAAGATAAATAAAAAAAATCGAAATAAAACCAAAATTATGCTGGTACTACTTATGCTAATTTATCTTAAAATTGGTCATATATGTGAACTTCAAACTCGTCTCATATAAATTCTAGTGAACGAAACATATACCGAATTTAGGTCATGAGAAACTTAAATAAATGTATTATTTGTTTCATAACTTACATTTAAATTATTATAAATAATTATTTAAAAACCAAGCATCAAAATGTTATCCATAATATCCTTGAATCGGTAGTGTCACGAAATAGGGGACACCCGAAAAATAATATGTACGCTATTTCGTGAGTCAATTAATCGCAATTTTAAAGGAATTCTACGTTTTCATATAACTTTTTTCTAAGCCAAATCAATTGTCAAGGAACACATGAAACCACTATTACAATTTTTATTTAAATGGACGTTCCTTCGCCTTTTTATAAGCTTAAGAAGTTGGAGCGCTAACCTTACGGTGAGAGCAACCTTTGCAAGCCGCATGGCTGTTTTTGGCTCTCTGAGAGTTTGAAGCTTCGTATTGCTCTAATTTTTGGCGCCACAATGTTGGTACTTGGTTTTTTAGATAGCTTAAATAATAGAGTTTTTGTAGTAATGAAGAATTTTTATAAATAATATTCCATTTGCTTATTATTTGAGCTAGAAAAAAAACTTACGAACTTACGTACTATCACGAACTAGTAGCCGTTTACCTTAACCTATTGAAAGTGTTAACAGTATTAACACGTAACCGCATCAAAAGGTTTCCAAATGAATCTGTAACCGTTTATACCGGTTATCCTTATAAATGGGTTTTCCGTTCACTGGTTATAAGTGTCCAAACTAACACTCGCTAAACCTCGCACAGGGCGCCGCCCCTCTCGCGGATACGAAAGCTAGTTAACGGGACGCGAACCGGGCGCGTCGCTATTCCTCTCGTTGTAATAGATTAGTATATTGTGATATAACTTGTAAAGTACTTGTAAACTTGCTCATTATTAAACGATAGTAATTTAGAGTCAGTGAAGTTAGAATAAGGAACTATTGTGGAACTAGAAATACAAAGTGTCATTGTGTTGTTGATTGTGCGTTTCCTTGGTCAATATCCCTGTAGGCATCCTGGATAGGTACACATCCCTCATCGCAGAAGGCGAACTGGGACTTAGTACTAAACAGCGGGGTGTCAGACTGAGCTAGCTAAGACGCCCCGTTGCAATCTTAATAATTAAAAATCTTTGACTATAAGGCCTCAGCCTCGAACTTAGCGGGCAGCGGGGCGGCGGCGGCGGCGGCGCGGGAGCGGGGCGGGCAACGCACACCCGTTCTCGAAACCAGCGGGCAGCTCGCGCGGCGCTTTAGCGGCGAAGTGTTGTGTTCGGGGTTGTGTTGTCGAGATATTTGTTTTTTCGCGAACGAAATGTCTGAACAACGGCGACAATTTTATTTCGATTCAAATTTATTCCTTACGCTCGATTTATTGTGGGCAAAAGAAGGAGTGCGCTGCCCGCTCGTTGCCCGCTCCCTCGCCGCTGCCCGCTCGTTGCCCGCTCCGGCGCCGCTGCCGCGCCGCTGTGTTCGAGAACCGGTCTATTTGATTTTACGCATAAGATCCTGCCGCTCCCGCACCGCCGCCGCTCCCGCGCCGCTGCCCGCTAAGTTCGAGGCTGAGGCCTAAAGGGTGTGTTAAAGTGTCAGGGACGGGGCGCGTTAGTGAAACAAGCTGGCGTTAAATATTAACGCCAATCAACAAAAACAAGGTTAATTAACTTCTTCCATCCTTTAATTTTAGCAAAATTACAAAAAATAACACAATTTTTAATTAAATCTATTCAAAATAAGCAAATTACGAAACCACTGATTTTGGCTTTAATAAATCACCTACACGGAATAAGGCCTATATGATTCAAATGCCTCTAGACCTTAAAATTGAGGGTGTATTAAACAAAATGCGGTCTTATAACATTTAACACGTCGATTTGTTTTCGTTATCAAAATTTTACATACCAAGTAAACAGAAATATACTGTATATCTCTAGATAAACTTAAATTCCACTTATTAAGAATTATACATAAATTATAGATAAAATTAAATATTCATAGTAACAAAGTAATGATTCCATACATATTGGTGCCGCCATAATATAATCTTTTCTATTTTTAAACTTTCGCGCCTAATCTAAGGTTTTTTGTTTTAATCACATGAATATCGGTGTTTCGCCAGCAAAACACTAAAATCCTTCCTCCTTCCGCATTTCTTATCTTCCCTCTCCCTTGCACGCATACAAGGTGCCCTTGAGCGAGCGAGAAGAAAGCATCGAAAGCGAGTGCAACATTTTGCGCCCACTACGTGGACTGGAAGATTTTTTTTGGCTCGCAATGTGACGTTGGAAGGAGCTCCCGCGCCGCGTTCAGTCCCACAGCTCTGGACTGAATTTATTTATCGTTTTATATTGTGTTAATCGCATTTTGGAGATCTCCCGCGAGTGTATTTCGTGGACCACATATGGTGCAGTACATTGGGTGTGTGAAATACCTCCTAACTCGATCATCATCATCGAAGAAGACGTCCACGTAGACGATACCACCTGGATGCCAGCGCCCGGAAAACCCAGCTCATCATACCAAGGATCTTGCCTACAAATATCTCTCGTGAGTCTTTACCTTTCACATTTCCATCCTTCCCATGTGTTTTGCTGGCCCACGTTCACTTTTATTTCTCACTAGCTGACCCGGCGAACTTCGTACCGCCTTAGCGTAGAGATTTTCTTTATATTTTTTTCCGTAAAAACCTTGTACAGAGTATTAGAAAACTACAAAAAAAAAAAATCAGCCAAATCGGTCAAGCCGTTTTCATGTTATGTCGTGACAACGGAAAACGGGTTTCATTTTTATACAGTGTGTCCGGGCATGTAGTGATCAAACTTTAAGGGCGTAATCTATGGACAATTTTATCGATGAAAATACTTCACTTTTGGGGCCTGACCCATTTCTCGAAAAATTACATCGATTTAAGTTTTTAATTTTTAGTTTACACCTCTTTTTTAAAAAAACAAGTGAAAGCGTGGGTAGCTTAACATTAATAGACAAATATTTTATATCATGCGATAGCCAATAAAATTATCTATTAGTAGAAGAAGAAAACAGACACAAGTTTCATACATTTTATGGGAGTAAGAATGGATTTAATTAGAAAAATACATTACTTTTTTCACTTCTTTTTCAGTTATTTTCCAACACAAGAAAAACCAGGTCGTTAAGGTATGTTTTATTTGCATTGTATTATTAGTATTTGAGCTATTCTACAAAACGAATGTAAATTTATTAATCTACGTCTATTAGTTTCGACGTAATTGTTGAACAAAGATACCCCTTCCCAGCGGTTTCCATAGTAATCGGAATAGGTTGTGTGATTCTTTCAGGCAGTACATTTTCGCATGTCGCGTGCGCTATGGAAACCGCTGGGAAGGGGTATCTTTGTTCAATAATTACGTCGAAACTAATAGACGTAGACTAATAAATTTACATTCGTTTTGTAGAATAGCTCAAATACTAATAATACAATGCAAATAAAACATACCTTAACGACCTGGTTTTTCTTGTGTTGGAAAATAACTGAAAAAGAAGTGAAAAAAGTAATGTATTTTTCTAATTAAATCCATTCTTACTCCCATAAAATGTATGAAACTTGTGTCTGTTTTCTTCTTCTACTAATAGATAATTTTATTGGCTATCGCATGATATAAAATATTTGTCTATTAATGTTAAGCTACCCACGCTTTCACTTGTTTTTTTAAAAAAGAGGTGTAAACTAAAAATTAAAAACTTAAATCGATGTAATTTTTCGAGAAATGGGTCAGGCCCCAAAAGTGAAGTATTTTCATCGATAAAATTGTCCATAGATTACGCCCTTAAAGTTTGATCACTACATACCCGGACACACTGTATATTTCTCATTATTTTATGGAGATCAATTGTCATTCAAAGCAAACCGCAGTACAAACCGCAAAACCAACACCTACAGTCCACTCCAGGAGTTTCGACTCCTAACCGCGGTGTGAAGGGAATAATTTACTTTCATACTAACGGTGGCTCCATATTGTTTTTGGCCACACCATATTTATGTTCCTTCGTGCTCGGATTTTGCTTTATCCGCAAAAATCATCTCAAACGTATTATATTTTATTGTTCTCGCGTAACATTTCCGCATTTTCTAACATTCTACGCATTATTTTAACAATATTTTGCCTGGATGACACCATATTTCTTTATTATAAATATTTTTCGCTCATAAATAAATATTTCGTTTAATACATATTTCAATCGCTCTTCAATCGTACTCCATCCCGCATTATTTCATTATTTACCGCGTTATGAACAGTCACTGCGTACTGTCATAATTAATTCTACGCTCATTTTGCCAAACTCAACGCTCGCTTGGTCTCTAAGTACCTACCTCCGCGCCCAGCTGCACGCTGCAGTTTCGTGGCTCATTCCGCTCCTCATTTACTTTAAACGCGTCCTTATATACATTTATTTAAAATGCCAAAGGCTAAAGACGATGCCTCAGTCAGTGAGACTGCCAGAGATTCTCTAGCTATGGACGTTCAATTGGCATTATCATGTCGCAATAGAATATTTGCGCGCATTCAGCGCACTTTCGACCTTATTTCAAAGGTCAACTCCGGCGCTGAGCCACAGGAAAGTTTTATGTCCGCATGCGTCAACATAGATGCAATTCGCAACGAGTTCAGTGCTGCACTAGACCGTTATAATTCTCTTCTTCTTAAACAAAACGCTAACGCCGTTATCGACGAACAGTCATGGACTAATTTCGAGGATATGTATTGCCGCATTAAATATGTTTATTCTATTTTTTCTAAGTCCTCAATCGAGCCTGCTTTGACTGGCAGTGACATTAAAAAACAACAAGTGCGTCTGCCGCCCTTAGAAATCATGTCTTTTGATGGCGACATTCGTAACTGGCCATTGTTCTACGTTAACTTTAAAACTACAATCCACGAAAATAGATCTTTGACAAACGCCGAAAAATTATATTATCTACTGGGCAAACTGTCAGACAAAGCTCAAACCGCATTTTCGGGTATTAATCCAGATGGAAATAATTATAATCTCATTCTTGAGTCGCTCGTTAATAAATACGAAGACAAGCGTTTATTGGCTTCTACATATTTAAATCAGATGTTTAACCACAAATCATTTAGTTCCGCATCTATCGATAATTTTGAATTATTTACTGATAATTTTGTTTCCGCCGCAAATGCCTTAAAAAATCTTAAAATCGATAATCTCACTGATTTCATTCTGTTTCACATTGCTATACAGAAAATAGATTCGGAAACCGCCAGATTATTCGAAATGAGTTCAAAAGACGAAATTCCTAATTTTAATAGTTTAGTCAAGTTCATCAAGGAGCAGTCGCGCGTTTTACAAAATACTAATAACTTAAATAATTCAACGACACGTATTAATACGTCACAACAATCACAAAAAAGGCAATTTAACTTAAATAAATCTAATAAATGTCCGCAACCCCAATCATACGCTGTTATAAACCCGCAAAGTGTTTATGTGACAATTTCTTTCATGAACATTTGTATAAATGTCCCGCATTTTCTAATATGTCACCGACCGCTCGGTTTAATTACATTAAACAAATAAACGGTTGTATTAATTGTTTGAGTAACAAACATAGAGTTATTAACCCAGGAGTGGAACTGACAGGCAATCCCCTCTAGCAATGTGAGTAGACCAGTGGTTCACTCAGTTTATAAAAACTAGTTGCAGCGCCACCAATGACATATTCCAAATGTCACTATTGATGAGTAACGTGCTGAGACAAAAATGGTGAATTGCAGTGTATTTTATTGTAAAAAGAGATCTAAAACTTCAAATCTTGAAAAGGACAATATTACCTTCCATCAGTAAATATTATTTTATTTATTTTACATTAATTAATACACTAAATTTGCAAAAAACTAAATTTCAAGAAGTGTTGCCACTGGAAAGCACAAATTCCTAATTTTGTAATATTTTTAAGAATAGTGTACTTACGAATATAATCGAAATTTTATGTTAAAAATTTGATACTGCCTACCTATTGGCAGGAAGTAAGTATTTGGAAAAGAAAGCTTTTTTTTATTTGGTCAATATACTAATTAATTAATGTAAATAAATCCTATGTCCAAACGTTTGTATTAATACAATAAAATAATGTTCGTCGAATCTGCCTATTTCATTATTACATAGTACGGTCAGTGTTTGGTAACCCAAAAGTGTACATTTTTATTTCAATACGCTGGCCACCCAGCAGAAATTTTAGTGTGGTACAGCACAATATGATATATCGATATCGACATCGACTTGGTGATTGTATTGTTAGAAAAATGTAAGAGTCGCACTTCTCCTGTAAATAATTTTACGTATAAACCGAACAAAAGAAAATTGAAACAGAGTTCCATACCATCTTTTAAAGTTGAATTTCGACGTTGAGCTACCCTTCTCAACGTCGAAATTCAATATTGAATATTGAAAGAGAATTAATACTCCAAATACCACCTGTCATCCTGTTCATCCTCTAAGGTCCGGTTTACACTAAGGCAGAGCGGAGCAGAAAAGTTTTTGAATAACCAATCAGATTCCCTTATTTGCTCATCGCCACTCCGCTCCCATGAAGCTAAAGATAAAAATGGAGGCCAGACTTGGAACAAAAACTTGAGTCAAATACCTACTTATCTCTATCTCGCTCTCTGTGGGCCGACCTCTCTTTTTAGTGTGGACTGTAGTATTGCTATCTCCTGATTTAAATCTCCTAGTAAATTCTTCGAAATAGCTAATTCACAAACCAAATTAGAAGTTAAACATATAAATAATTAAATATTTCTTTTTGATATCCCATAACTCTAGGGTATTAATACGACCACATAATAGGATCGAATGGCATATTTAATATTTTTCAATTCATTATTTCTTTTTCATTTTTCATGCAAATTCATTCGCCAAAAATACGACTATTATGTAAAACACCGTTACATTTCTTTTAAATTATGAATAATACAAACGAAGAATAAACCTCACGACATGTTGACTTAAAAATCGTCTTTATCTCCTACAAAATAAAAGCGCATGTTGCATTGGAACGGTTACACTTACTGTACTGTGGTCTGTACTAGTGTAATTATTTAAACGTCGCAATTATAAAAACCAGTCATAGCGGTGACAGTTTAAGAACTAAAAATGATGAGATCTTCGAAAATATGCATTTTGGGACACATGATTCTTGGACATTATAAATTATTTTTATGTACAGAATAAACCCTTAAAGTAATGGGATATCAAAAGGTTACACGCTGTATAAATATTAGGTACCTATTTCATGGGTAGTAGGGTAATGGTGGTAGGGTTAATACCATGAAGCTAAAGATAAAAATGGAGGGCAGAGTTGGAACAAAAACTTGAGTCAAATACCTACTTATATCTATCTCGCTCTCTGCGGCCCTACCTCTCTTTTTAGTGTGAACTGTAGTATTGCTATCTTCTGATTTAAATCTCCTTGTAAATTCTTCGAAATAGCCAATTCACTAACCAAATCAGAAGTTAAACAAATAAATAATTAATATTTGAAACTAAGATTTCCTAGTTAAATAAAAAATCACAAAATTGTCGGCCATTTAGGCTTAATGTGTTGGCGAATCAGGGAATTACAATCCCAATTCCTGGGTAATCGGTACCATGTGGCAACATCGGCCCAATCCGGCCCATCATGGCGGTTGTTTACTATTTTGTTTATTAAGCAGTTAATTTCGTTTGAGATTGTTTACAGGAAATAATCATTGTTTTATCACAAGAATTGGTGCAAAATTTTGTAGTGCGTGGTTGCGGTAGTACGTGGTGTCCTGGAAGTGACATAAGATTCCACGCGTAAGTGTTTATTTCGTGATTTCCGACATTGGATCATTGTAAACATTTTTTACAGTAATTTCTTCCTAAAACGTTTTACCAGTAATTACACTTATCATTTTTAATGATACTTATGTCAAGAAATAGCGCGAAGGGCGAGCGAAAGGGTGTGTTACTTATATGCGTTTAACGCTGTAACGCTGCCAATTCGCTCATTGCACGGTCTGTCCCGGCCGCTTGCTTTGGTGTTGGCCTTGAGGGAGAGCGCTGGTTGTGTAGATCCTCAAGGCAAGCCTGACTGTTATCCTTCTCGTGGTTGCCGCCTGTTTTTGGTCTGGTTCCTTATGAAACAGACGTAACGGAAATGGTCAGACGCATCCCATGCTCCTTAACACCCTTTTCCTACCCCAATCCTGCTTTGCTTTTGCATTTCCTTCCTCTCCTAGGGATACCACAAACCTTGAGGTCCTTAGCCTCCTCAAAAAGTGTGGTCATGGCTACCTTGGGAAAGTACCATGGACGATTTCCCCCTAATTCAAGGTGTGATGCGAACCGTGCCGATGAACGCGTGGCTGAGAGGGAGCTCAATCTTGAACGGTGCCTGCCCGAGACCAGAGCGATTCGGTGCAGTATTCAGCTCTTCCCTGGGCATGCGGGGCTCTGCCGAGGGTGACCGATTACTTCCCTAGCTACTCGTGGGAACTTTTATGAATACTTTTATAAAAACACCCAAAACTCCTCCCTTAGGGGAACAATTGGACAGGCCTGACGGAGAGCCTTCATTGACCTCCAAATCGCCTTGCTCCAAAATTTCGGAGAGTCTCTCGGCTATGTCTGTGGGGGGCACTAGTTCTGAACCACAAACAGGGTCGACAAAGACCCCGAAGGACACAAAGCGTGCCAGGCTTTGTGGTGCGGCCAGGAAGAGGTTCCGGAGGCTGATTGCAGCGGAACTTGGTGCTGAACAAGCCCTTGCTCTCTGCAGGAAGCCCTGGGATCAAATTCCGGTCGACAATCCTCCTCCCGATCCAAAGGCGAAAAAACGCCTACGTTCGGAGGAAGAATCCCCGCGGGAACAGCCGAAGAAAACCTCTAGGCTGGACGTCACGGCAACCCCCCTCCCTAAGGTACAATACAGCGTTGTAGCTGGCGCCGTGCGAGTGGGTGTCCGAAATTCGGCCCCCATGAGCGAGGACCAGATGCGACTGCTGCATGACGCCCTTCTCGAGTCCATCGCCAAGATGGCCGGGAAGAAGGGAGTCCCGCGACCAAGATTTGCTGGTTTCTCCTACAAGACGGGGTGGGTCCTGGTTAACTGTGAGAACCAGGAAAGCCATGACTGGCTTGTAGGAGAGATCAGGCAAATCAAACCGTGGCCTGAGGCGGAACTCTCGACCATACCCGAGAGCGAACTGCCTAGGCCACAGGTGGGGACCACTTTCATACCCATCAGCGAGGCGGCAACGGTCGAAAAGGCTTTGCCGCTGCTGGAGGCGCAGAATGATGGTCTCAACCCGGGGCTATGGCGAGTTCTCCATAAGCGGGCCGAGGCGGGAGGGACTGTGGTGACCTTCTCGTTGGACGATCCGTCGGCGGAGACTCTCCGTGCAAATAACGGCAGAGCTGGCCTTGGCTTTAAATATGTAATATTTAATGTCAGGGGGGGCTCTGCCGCGGAACAGCCCAACGTGGAAACACCTAGGCCGTCGACTTCTGCTGGAGTGCAAGAGGCAACGAGGAGCCCTGCGGGGACCTCGCGCCAAAGGCCTCCGCTGAGGTCGACCAAAGGCCGGGGTGGAGCCACGAGGGGCGGCACAAGTCGTAGGGGGGTAAGAGGAGGCGGAGGGAATAGAGGACGTCCACGTCCCCTACCCAAGAAGCCTCACACACCCGCCCTACGCTAAGCCAATGGCTCCCTACAACAGCAGAGCGAGGATCTTGCAGGGTAACCTCCATCATGCAGCAGCTGCGACTGCGGTGGTGGAGTGTTGCTTTGCCAAACAGAACATAGACCTCGCTCTGATCCAAGAACCTTGGATATCCAACGGCAACATCCAGGGGCTAGGGGCCGCCGGTAAGATTCTCTTCAATAATGGTGGCTATAGACCCAGGGCGTGCATCGTTCATAACAAAAATATTGACCTTTTACCTGTTCCAGAGCTTTGCAATGACGACCTGGTCGCAGGATACATCAATCTCCAAGGGTGGAGTGGGGCTAGAGTAATCGTCTGCTCAGCCTACCTCCCCGGTGATAAGCCCAATCCCACAGAAGACCTGGTGAACGCTGTGGCCTACGCACAAAGACACAACGCCGACCTGCTTGTGGGATGCGATGCCAATGCCCACCACACCTCGTGGGGGAGCACCGACATCAACAAAAGAGGTGAGTTACTTTATGACTTCCTTCTATCTAACAATCTGCATACACTCAACCTAGGATGCACACCGACCTTTGTAACGTGTAACAGACAAGAAGTTCTTGACATAACTTTCGCAACGAATGCCTTAGCCAGGCACGTCATCGACTGGCAGGTAAGTAATGAAAACTCTATGTCAGATCACCGACACATTCGATTTAACCTGGAAGCATCGCTGCCAAGGCGAATCGAAACCTACAGGGATCCAAGGGCTACTGACTGGGACCATTTCAGGGACCAGTTAAAAACCAACCTTGATGTGATCCCAAAAATCATCAGAACTGTGGAGTGCTTGGAATTAGCAGTGGAGGTAGTCACAGTAGGAATAACCAAAGCCTACGAGGACAGCTGCCCTGTGAAAACCAAAGCATCCACAAGTAAAGTCTCATGGTGGAACTCTAAGCTGCAAAAGCTACGAGAAGAAACCAGGAGACTCTTTAATAGAGCTAAAAAATCCCATGAATGGGACACATATAAGAAAGCTCTAACCAAATATAACACTGAGATCAGGAAAGCAAAGAGAGCATCGTGGAGGAAACTGTGCGAGGATGTCGAAAGTCTTCCTCGAGCAGCAAGACTCCAAAAAATGATCTCCAAAACTCCTGTTAGGCAGATTGGGCTTCTGAAAAGACCCGATGGAACTTTCACTTCATGTGAAAACGACACATTGGAGCTGCTGGCAGCAACCCACTTCCCTGGATCGGTGGGCAGCAATTGCTCGGCGACTACACATAGCAACCTTCGCAGGCCGAAGAATGACGACTGGCGGAGGGCTGCTATAATCATAAGACCCAACCAGGTAAAATGGGCCATCAGCTCCTTTAAACCATATAAAGCGTGTGGCGAGGACAACATATTCCCTGCTCAACTGAAGGAGGGGATGGAAATCCTCACTCCACATCTGGTCAAAATCTTCAGAGCCAGCTTGGCCTGGGGACATATACCGGAACGATGGACCACAGTAAAAGTCATATTCATTCCAAAGGCTGGCAGAAAGGACTACGCCTTGCCAAAGTCCTTTAGGCCAATAAGCCTCTCATCCTTCCTTATGAAGGTTATGGAAAAGGTAATTGACATCTATATTAGGGACGTAGCACTAAAAACGAAACCTATTCACCACACACAGCATGCCTACCGCAGAGGTAAATCTACGGAAACAGCCCTGATCAGCCTGATTGACAGGGTCGAAAAGGCACTGGAAGACAAGGAAATCGCGCTTTGCGCATTTCTAGACATAGAGGGAGCTTTTGACAACACTCCTACTACACTGCTGGTCGAAGGTCTGGTTGCAAAAAGCCTTGACCTGACGACCACGAGATGGGTGGAGTCGATGCTCTCCAACAGGAGAGCTAAGGTATCTCTGCTTCAAACCACTATGGAAGTTACAACCACCAGAGGATGCCCGCAAGGGGGCGTGCTTTCGCCCCTTCTCTGGACTCTGGCGGTTGATACACTACTGTATAAAATGGCCGACCTCAACATTGACACTCAAGGGTACGCTGACGACCTTGTTGTCATAGTAAGGGGCTTCTGCCAAAGTACAATATCTTCCATAATGCAAAGAGCGCTAAACACCATAGGTGGGTGGTGCAAAAGAAACAGTTTATCAGTTAACGCTGATAAAACTGTCATTATTCCATTTACCAGGCGTAGACAGTTGAACAAACTAGTCAAACCCTCTCTAAATGGAAAAGAGATCGAGTTTTCCACGGAAGTCAAATATCTGGGCGTCACTGTCGACCAGAAACTTACATGGAATACTCACCTTAATAACATCATACAAAAGGCAAAAATTGCCTTAGGCTCCTGTAGCCGCATGATGGGCAACAATTGGGGCTTGAATCCCCGATCTGTCTTATGGCTGTATACCACTATCGTGAGGCCGACTATATCGTACGCCTCTGTAGTGTGGTATCACAAAACCAGCCAAAAGACAGTAACAGATAAACTAGGTAGTCTGCAAAGGCTTGCCTGTCTCATGGCAACTGGGGCAATGTCAACCGCACCTGGGGCGGCCCTGAACGCACTACTGTGCCTAACGCCCCTAAGTATGCACATTGCTAAGGAGGCGGAGGCAAGTGCCTACAGGATAGACGCTCAGGGGGGCTTCCATTGCATATCCCAGAGAATGAGAACATTACTGGAGGCTATAAAGAGCACACCTACTCTTTGCATGACTTCTGACATCATGGTTCCAAGTTGTAGCTTCCAAAAGAACTACAAAGTGGAAATACCACACAGGGAGGACTGGCTGAACAAGCAAGTCACCTGTGAGAAGGGCAGCCTTATATGGTTTACTGATGGGTCAAAAATGGGCCCTAAAGTAGGCTTTGGCGTGTATGGAGAGCAGCCGAAGCTTAGGCTATCTCAAAGCCTGGGCAAATTTGCCTCTATCTTTCAGGCAGAAGTCTACGCCATTATTGAATGTGCGGAAGCTAACCTGCGAAAAAATTATGCCAACCACATAATTTACATTAACTCAGACAGTCAGGCCGCGCTGCTGGCCTTAAACTCCAACTTAATCACCTCAAAGTTGGTAGAAAACTGCATGAGTCGACTAAATACTCTAGGAGAACGGAACAGAGTAACGCTGAGATGGGTTCCAGGTCATGCGGGAATCGAGGGCAATGAAAATGCCGACGAACTAGCCAGAGCGGTAGCGGAGGGAACACAATATGGTCCAGAACCCTTTTGTGGTGTTCCCAAAAGTCTCGCTCGAATGACCCTGGAGAACATCTATTTTAAACAAATCCTTTATGGCATGGTCAGACACGCCAGGATTAACTCATTCCAAAGCTCTCATAAAAGCCTATGATCGAAAAAGCTCTAAGCAGATCATAGGACTGAGTAGGACCAAAATGCGCATCTTAGTTCGAGCCCTCACTGGACACTGCAGCTTAAACAAGCACTTGTCCACTATGGGACTGTCCGAAACAAGAACGTGCAGGATGTGCCAAGAGGCAGATGAAACGCCACTACACATTCTCACGGACTGCGGACCTCTGATGCGCAAGCGGAGCTTACGCCTGGGCAAACACATCCTAAGCCCACAAGATGTAAAACATATCGCCCCCCAAAAGATACTGCACTTCCTAATGGATGCAGGACTCGGAGGCGAACTGTAAGGAAAACAGCGGCGATCACAATAGATCGATAACGGTCGCAGTGATACTAGGACTTTATTGAACTAGAATAGCCGCTCAACACAAATAAAAAAAAATACAACAGGATACTGCAAAATTCCCACGTGAACGGGAGTTAACGGGAAAAAACATTTTTGTGAAAAAATGTAAACCCCGTAAGATAGATGAAGGGGGTAAAACGGGATTCACGCGTACGAAGTCGCGGGCGGCCGCTAGTAAAATATTAAAATATTATTTTTGCTTACATGACATGAAATATTTTTTTAATAATTATAAATTTACTACCTACCCTTTTTCACATGAACGCGTAGAGATATTAAAGTGGAAATTCATATCAAACACTTCTTAAATCTAATTGCCTCTAAACTGTGAAAAATTCTAAATCAACGCAAAAATTCAAAACGCTGAGGTAGGTCTACCTAGTACCTAGGTACCTGTGGTGTACTACTACACAAATAAAGTGTGTGCGCTATGGCAACACTGACTAGTACGGCGCGGTGGGGGGTCAGTCGTAGTCGGGCCGCCACACGGGACGGACGTCAGTGCTTGCACTAGCTTACACAGTGAACATAATTATATCAGTGTTTTATTTAAGATACCACAATGGCGACGAGGATAAAAGTGAGTAATTAATAATTTTAATGATTATAATCATTAATTGGGTATATATACCCAATAAATTAAATAAAATAAAAGGGAGGTAGCTACAATCATTACACTTACAGAATGTACATTCACAGTCTATTTGCCGATTATTATTTATCAAAATCATTATTATTATCAACGTCAAGTCAATTAATATTTAATTTTACAAACAATACCAAACCTCCAACCCATAGTAATATTGATTTTGATTATGTTGCGCGTACGCATGAGTCACAGGCGTTATGTTGATTAACAAACTCGTTACTTACCAAAAGTCACTTGTTATTATTAAGTAATTAGTCTTGTTAAAACTAAATCATCGAAGATCGTTTGAGCCAAACTGACGCAGACAGAATATGTCTGCCTGCCAGTTGAAGGGTACCTATTTAAACTGTAATTTGCAATGCCACTGAGACTCGTTTTGATCATTATTCCTTATCGAACTAAATAATTTATATTATCACAATGATCATATTCCTGAACGAATTAAATTGTTTTACTACAATGAAATATACGTAATACTAGTAGGTTACCTCCTGTTTACATCAATGCTACCTGTAGTGTTTGTATCTACGTACTAGATAGTCAAGTTTGTGCGGCGAGCAGACTTTATAAAAAAACTACAACTTTAACTTTCAATGATTTTAATGAAATTATAAAGTACAGAAATTACAACTAAATGTTCAGCGATTGAACGGTACTAGCCTAAGGTGCTTCGAAGTGGGAAGCCTAAAATCTAATGTATGAATACCATCATCACGGGCTCCTTATATAGGGCTGATTATCGGTCCGGTGGCGTGAGGCGTCTACCGGGAACTGCAGGATGTTGATTTCAATTATCCCGACTCAGCATCAGTAGTTTAGATTGTTATTGTAATATAATATGCTTAATATGCTTATTTCGTTATCTTAATGCTTATTTAGGTACTTGGATAATGCGTGATGGCATGTTGGAGGACATAACTCCTCCCTTCTTAAGTTCGAAATCATCCGATTGCTTAATTGGAATCGGAGGGTTTCGATTACATAAATTTGGGTACATTTTCTTTATCTTATAAAATATAACTATACTTATAACTAACACAATTATAACATATAAAATTACCGTGCCAACACTAACACTTTTTATGTTTATCACTACATCACTTAACACTTGTTTTTCGGGAGATTTCAGCGCGTACGCCAAAAGCTGCAAGTTGTCCAAGTTGATGTCGTCGAGGTTTACAGGTTTTACTTCATCTGCGTTAACAGGGCCTTGTGCTACTTCAGGTAAGTTTATCTTTGCTGTTTTATGGTATTTGAAGCCTCTCGCTCCAGAGTGGCGTCGTCTGAGAGTTACCTTTTGTATTTGGAGATCGCATACTCCGTCCATTCCAACCAGGTAAGTGCCAGGAAGTTGTTTTCTCGTGATTTCCCCCTTGCAGGTTTCCTTCAGGGTTACCGGATTTCTGGAATACACAATCCACCAGTTTTCATAAAAAGATCTGATGTACAAGTTATTGATTTCCACGGCTATTGGTTTACACATGGAAGTGTTAGTTTCAGATTTAATTAAGCTTGAAGTGCATAAGTCCTGTTCTTGTGTAGTAGTATCCACGTTTCTGCATAGATGAAGGTTTTCATCGATCTCCTGGCATGGTGAGGGGAGCGACCAAGTTTTCGCCTCTTGTACCAGGATAAAAGGGAATTTAGGTGCAAGGATGGTGGTGATATTATTTTTATTAAGGATGGGTAAAGGAATTACTCTATAGTAATTATATATGTAGGGTGTAACCAAGGGAATGCTCATAATAAACGTTATCTGTCTTTCTTTAAAATATGCTTTTAACTCTATGGTTTGTTCAATTTTAATTAAATTCGCTAATTTTGCTGGGAATACTAACTTATTAGTTATTTAAATCTGTTTTAATACATTTAACAATTCCTTATTATCGATTATTGATTGATGTAACACCTTAAGTCTACTAAAAGCTATAGCGGTTTCAATATCGTCCAAATGTGTAAAGATCGTTTGAAAGTTATGAATAAATAAATGAAATACTTGAATGATCTTGTTTTCTAATTTTTCTAAGTTACTTTGATTTATCTGTTTTTTAATTATTAATAGCTCTTTATTGATTTGGGCGAAATTGTGTCGAGTAGCATTGGTATTATTGGCTATAATACCCGCCATTTCGGATAAGATCGTTACTTTATTTGCAATAGCGTCTTGATTCGTTTTTAATTCTTTAATCATGGTATCGTATCTCTCAGCGTCATCGTTATCGAGATTACCTGTGATAGCTTTAATGAAAGATCCCAATGGATTTATTAGACCGCGCTTTTTACGACTTACAGGTACTACTTGCTTAAACTTTTCTACAGTAATGAGCATTATATTATCAGTTTGCATTTTAATGTTGTTATATTCAAATGCATTTCCTATTTTAACCGTGTTACTTATGTGAGGTTTAAATTCCCTATATTTGTCTACGTTATGATCTAAATCCCTTTGGATGTTGGTCAGATTTAAGGTTTTTATCACCGTCCAGTTTTCTTCACTTATTAGTGCTTGGCCTTCCTTTACTGGTAGCAATCCCGGATTACTTTCAATTTTGTCGAGTTGAAGGGCCCGGGCGCGGATTGTCAGGATCATCATCAGGATGAGGCACCTGCGGAGGACGCCTTATGTCTTTAATTGGAACTTTAGTGGGTCTATTTTTTGATATTACAGGGACTGTGTTTCTAACTATTTCACCTGAGACTTGTACTTTTTGATAACGGGGTTTATCCTTACTTCGTCTCTCATTCACGCCTTTTATAAACACTGTATCACCCATTTGGATGTCGAATTCAGTGTCACCGCCGCGTTTGTTTCTAATGCCTTCTTTAGTTTCGATAATTTTGTCGGTTAAATATTTGTATAAATGTTTCGTTTTTCTTACATGTTCCTTTACTAGCTGTTGCGTATATTGCTGATTAAAATCTACGTTAAACGGGCTTGAAGAGTCCGTGTGTCCAAAAGTTACTTCAAAAGGCGTTAAACCTGTCGTTGAGTGAATCGTTTGATTGTATGCCAATATTGCATACGTCATTACGGCTGCTGCGTCTGTGAATTTTTGTTCGAATTTAGCCAGTCTGTAAATCTCGATTAGTGTTGAGTGGAATCTTTCAACGATTCCCATTGAGTTGGGGTTATGTGGAGTACCTATGTGTAATTCCACTTTATTAAATGTTAACATTTCTTTTAGAAGGGCGTTATTGAATTCTGAGCCTGGATCGCAATTGATTTTTGTCGGAACTCCATAGAATGAGAAATACCTTAGCAATGCTCTAACTACTTCCGGTGTAGATCTATTAGGTATTTCCATAGCCTGTCCTAGCTTACTAAACGCGTCTACGATTGTAAGATAGTATTTGCCTTCTATACTAAACAGATCCATAAAAATTTCCTGAAATGGTTTTGTTTGAGTTTGCGTTAAGTGAACGTCAGAATGGCGGGTGTATGGTCACAGAAATGAATAATATAAATATGAATTTTTAATACCTGAGGTGTACCTTTATGTACCTTTAGTTATTAATTTTGTACTTCCCTAATACGGGAACAATTTAAATTACAAAATGAGCCGCCAACCTGATATCAGGTTGGCGGGTGTATGCTGAAATTGGACGAAACAGGTAAGTTATGGTTTTCTTATATTTACCATTATTTAGTACCTCAAATGTACCTCACAAATATATTATGATAAACCAAATGCGACGAATAATTAACGAGAAAATTGATACGAAAAATTTGATGTCCACCATTTTTTTGATGGCCACCATTTCTTTTAACAAGTTAGAAAGTTGACACTGACACAGATAATACATACCATACAGATATTTTTTAAGTCTGTTTTTTATGGCATGCACACTTGTGCATTTGCCAATGCCAATACTTTCCTAAAATCTAAAAGTATTGATAGTAGCGCCCTGCTGTAAATGTCATAAGGTTGTCCAACGTGGCAATAATAGGGATGTTGACTGGGTAATGAAATCGAAATTCTATTCAGTCCGTCAGACAGATAATAAAAATATTTTGGAGACATTTTTTTTTCATAATCTAATAATTACAGTATTGTATTGAGTTGAAATGTCGCGTGACGTCACTTTTGAGTAAAAAATCTACTCAAGCGTGACGTAACGCGCCAATTCAACTCGATGTAGGACTGTTATTATTTAATTATGAAAGAAAATAAAAAATATGAGTTTAATATTTTCTAATATCTGTCTGACGGACAAATAATTGAAAATTTGTCATTTAGCCTTTAAAAGTATTGATTTATAGTAGTGCCAAGTGCTCTCCTGTATAGGTCTACCAGAATCTCATGGCAAACAAAAATATTGGAAGTGTGGCTTTCATAAGGAAATTGTCTATGGCTTTATTGTCACCTGTCAAAACAAATTACGAGATTTGTCAACCACTGCAGAAATTTTGTGAATCTTCATGATTATTTGTTATTTTTATGAAAATACAAAAAAAAAACTCAAGCGAGTTATATTGTTTTCAATGTGTATTGTAAAATATGGCGTAATTTAAACTCAATCTTTGATTTTAAAGCACGTCGTTGAGTTGACAGGTAAGTCGGACTGAAATGTTAAGATTACATTTAGTTTATTACCCGACTGCGTCAGAAAGAGGGTTATGTTTATTTTTAAGTATTTTTCTTTCTTAATAGCTGCTTTATTGAGGTTTACCTACAGGTGAATCTCACAAATTGGTGCAAAGGAATGGTGAAAATGTTGTAACCATGTAAAGAAACTTGATAAGATTTCATCAAGCAAAATCATTATTAATCATCAAGCAAGATTGAATAATAAAATTGAAATGCTGGAAGAGCAATTTATAATAAATACCTCTTTCTCTTGATTATCTGTTGAAGAATAAGAAATAATAAATAAATAATATCCTTGGACATTTTAGACTGCGCTTCTAGTCCCAAACTAAGCAAAGCTTGTACTATAGGTACTAGACAACGGATATAAACATATTAAATGCTTTTCTTTTTAAATCATACATATACATAGAAAACACCCAGTCCAATACAAACAAAATATATGTTCATGCATACAATTTGTTTGTAATGTGCGATAATCGAACCCGCAACCAAGCGGCCGACTGAAATGCAAGTGGAGTTCTTAGAATCGTTTTCTAGTATTTTTTTATCCACAACGAGGAAGCTCTGAATGAAGTAATACGTTATAAGTTGGATACATAATAAAATTAATTTTCTTTGTTTTTTTTTCGTCTTATTTCTTCTTATTATTTTTTTTCTTTCGTCTTCTCATATTTTATTTCTTTTTATCCTTTTTTTGTCTTATTCTTCATTCATTTATTCTGTCTGTATTTCATCTTGTTTTTACTATTTTTATTCTTCTTATCTTTCTTCTTATCATAAATATATTATATCAAGAAGAAGAAACAAGAAAAAATAAAAGAAAACGAAGAAAAAAGAAAATAATAATATACAGAAGATAAAAGAAGAAGAAATAAGACAAAAAAAAACAAGAAATGAAGACAGAAGAAGATAATAATAATAATGAGAAGAACCATGGGAAAAAGAATAAGAATAGAAGACGAAGGAGAAAAGACAATAAAATTAGAAGAAGAAGACGAATACGATGTCACGAATAATAGTTCCAATAGTCTAAATGACAAAATTTCAATTATTTGTCCGTCAGACAGATATTAGAAATATTAAACTCATATTTTTTATTTTCTTTCATAATTAAATAATAACAGTCCTTCATCGAGTTTAAATGGCGCGTTACGCCACGCTTGAGTAGATTTTTTACTCAAAAGTGACGTCACGCGACATTTCAACTCAATATAATACTGTAATTATTAGATTATGAAAAAAAAATGTCTCCAAAATATTTTTATTATCTGTCTGACGGACTGAATAGAATTTCGATTTCATTACCCAGTCAACATCCCTATTATTGCCACGTTGGACAACCTTATGACATTTACAGCAGGGCGCTACTATCAATACTTTTAGATTTTAGGAAAGTATTGGCATTGGCAAATGCACAAGTGTGCATGCCATAAAAAACAGACTTAAAAAATATCTGTATGGTATGTATTATCTGTGTGTGTCAACTTTCTAACTTGTTAAAAGAAATGGTGGCCATCAAAAAAATGGTGGACATCAAATTTTTCGTATCAATTTTCTCGTTAATTATTCGTCGCATTTGGTTTATCATAATATATTTGTGAGGTACATTTGAGGTACTAAATAATGGTAAATATAAGAAAACCATAACTTACCTGTTTCGTCCAATTTCAGCATACACCCGCCAACCTGATATCAGGTTGGCGGCTCATTTTGTAATTTAAATTGTTCCCGTATTAGGGAAGTACAAAATTAATAACTAAAGGTACATAAAGGTACACCTCAGGTATTAAAAATTCATATTTATATTATTCATTTCTGTGACCATACACCCGCCATTCTGACGTTCACTGCGTTAACTGTAGTTCGGGCTTAAAAGGTTTTCTATTATATTTCATTTGTTTACAAGTTTCACATGCATTTATGATGCTTGAAACAGTTTCTTCCATTTTACTCCAAAAGTAAGTGCGTTTAAGACGCATTATTGTTTCTCGTATTCCACGATGACATGTTGTTCCGGTGTGATAAGTTAGTACTATAGCGCGTTGTTCTTGTTCATCTGTTATATGAATGATACGCTCTGTGCATTCAAAGAAATGTACAGTATCTTTTCTAAACAATGCTATTATTGTTTCTACAAATAGTTTACGATGATTAGGGTCAGTGAAGTGGATAAAATGTTTTACTTTAGGTCGGGTATATCGTTTTAAGAAGTCTTTAATTAGATCAGGGCGATTTAATGGTAAATTGATTTCTAAAATGCGTTGTTTGGAATTAGAAACATCGACTACTTCTAACTTGTCTAATCCCCAAGAATCTACTATGATTTGATTGGGTTTTGTGTCTATTGCTTCATGTAATATGGGTATACCTATGGTATCTATGTCTTTAGCGGAGTGTGCTGTTGCGGAATGTGAACTACTTTCTGGTGCTGATATTGTGCTACTATTTGATGGTGATCTAATAGCTCCGTAATCATCTTTTTCTACGCGTTTCTGGGAATTAATTGAATTACTGGAATCTGATGAAATTGTCACTATACTTGATGGTTTATCATTGTCTATATTTACCTGCATTGACATATTATCATCATCGGTGAGTGCGTTTAATTTAATTCGGGATAACGCGTCAGCGTTGCTGTTTTGTTTACCATTTTTATATATGATGTCATAATCAAATTCCGCTAAACGTAACTTCCATCTAGTGAGTTTACTGTTGGGTTCATTTATTGAATTTAACCATGCTAGTGGTCTGTGATCGGTGTAGATTGTAAACTTCCTACCATACAAATACGGTCTGAAATGCTTTGCTGCCCAAATTATGGCTAGTAATTCTTTTTCGATGGTACTGTATCGCGTCTCGGCTTCGTTCAGTGTACGACTTGCGTAGGCGACCGGTTTATCGCTGCCTACAGTTCCTTGTGATAATACGGCTCCGATAGCGAAGTTAGAGGCGTCTGTTGTTAGAACAAACGGTTTCTCGAAATCGGGATATTGTAACAATGGTGCGTTTGTTAAAAGTTCTTTACAAGTCTCGAAAGCGGATTTGTATTTGTCATCAATTATTATTTTATTACGTTTTTTTAGACAAGTGGTAAGTGGCTGTGTTATCTTGGCGAAGTCTTTTATAAACTTCCTATAGTAACCTATAAGACCTAAGAAACTTTTGATTTCTGTTGTAGTTGTGGGAATAGGGAAATCTAAGATGGCTTTAATTTTGTCATTGTTCGGTTTGAGACCTTCCTTAGTGATTGTGTGCCCTAAGTACAAGACTTCCTTGCGTAAGAATTCAGATTTGTCTAATTGGATTTTAAGGTTGGTTTCTCTTAAGCGATCAAATATCTTTCTGAATCTGAATGTGTTCCTGTAAGCTATTACTGTAAACTATGATGTCATCAAGTTAGACTAAACAGTGCATTCCTTGTAACCCACGCAGTACGTTATCCATTGCGCGTTGGAACGTCGCCGGCGCGGTTTTTAAACCGAACGGCATGCGCAGAAATTCGTAGTGCCCCGCTTGGGTGCTGAATGCTGTTTTCTGTCTGTCATCCTTATCTATCTCGATTTGATGGTACCCACTTGCTAAATCCAAGGTGGTAAAGTAAATTGATTTTCCTAGTTTATCATCCGCGATGTTGGGTAATGGGTATTTATCGTCGGTTGTGATTTCATTTAAACGTCTGTAGTCAATGACCATCCTAAATTTTCTTTCACCTGATGCATCCATTTTCTTTGGAACTAGATGCACTGGGGCATTCCACGGGGAATGTGATTCCTGAATTACATTATCTAATAAAAGTTTTTCGACTTGTTTGTTAATTTCATCTGTCTGGACTTGAGGGTATCCTTCCGTTTGGCCAAATTACTTTTCGCCAAATTTCACTTCGCAAACCACTTATCGCCAAAGTTTCATTTCGCAAATGAACTTTTAGCAACTGTACTTTTCGCAACTAATTCATTTGGGCAAATTATCATTTGGCAAAATTTTACTTGGCAAATGTTTATATAGCAAATGTTTTATTTGGCCAAATATTAAATCCCAAATAATTTGTTTGGTCAAATTGACACTTCACATACTTACCCACCGTTACCCACAAATCAAAGCATATAAGGCAGATGATCATGGTTTTCACAAGAATTTTATGTAAAACAAAGAGATTGCAGAAAATACTAGGTTAGGTTAGGTTAGAACAGTGACCCTTAACGCGCGAAGGCGAGCGAACGGAGCGAGCGAAGCGAGCGAAATGAGCGTGCCGCGGCAGCGGCCGCCGAGCGCTAGAATCACCTCTATTGTTAATGAATCATTTGGAAATTTCGACAAAAAGAATGAAATATGAAAATTATTTTATATTATCTACCCACTTAACAAAATAATAACCACAAGCTAATTTGTATTCCATTCTATGCACCAATCCAATTATTTTGTAAATAGTTTATAGTGAAATATTTTTGCCAAATGAAACATTTGGCAAAACATACTTTGCCAAACAATAATTTGCTAAACAATAATATGCCAAAAACGACATTTGCGAATTAAAACTTTGGAATAAGTTGTTTTGCCAAATGAGAATTTGCCAAATGAAAATTTGCGAGACGTTGTTTGCGATGTGATAATTTGGGAAACGTTTTTTGGCCAAACATTAGTAATCCGGACTTGAGGTAACCTATATGGTCTTACGTAAATAGGATCCTCATTTTTAGTACGGATTTGGTGTTTTACATTGTTTGAAAAGCTGAAAGGTATTTTTTCACAATAAAAGATATCACGGTATTCATAGCAAAGATTCCTAATAACCTTTCTTTCCTCATCATTCATATGTTCTAACCTGAGTTTTTCCAGATTCTGCTGTAACACTTCGTCGATCTCATAATCTTGCGGTGCGTCACTGATATTATTAACTGGTATTTCACTGACACTGTACGGTTCTACTGCGAATGGTTTAGATATAGTTATCGTTATATAGTTATCCGAACTATTTTGGATCACGGTATACGCGTAACCTCGTTGACAGCTCACGAGAGCACTGGGCATACGGACGCCTTGTCCGAAGTTAGTATAATTAATTATTGTGTAGAAGACAGGACGCGGGGTTGATTAACGTCGAAGGCCAGGTCAGCAAAATGAAACACAGGGCTCGATCCAAACGTGACAGTAATAGCGTGTTCAAACGGCGACTGAGGCATGAGCTCACACAATCAAAGTAACGGACAATTGTTATCCTCGTCTCGCTCACGCCCCAGTCCATCTTACTCTAATAACAATAGACAATAGTTACTTTGTATAGAAATTCTACTACAGAAAAGGTTCTACCGTTAACATTCCACCCCCTGGTTGAGGGCTTAAGTCCGAAACATTACATATTTGACGTAGGTAGAACCGCGATCTTTGTAGCTGGTCAACGTAGCACTCCATGGGAAGTCCGCACGTCCGCAACTCGAACCTGCCCGTCCGCGCCAGGGTCCAGGGTACACCTTTTCCAATATCCCGCGCGGCCACACGTTGCGGAGTAGAGCACCGTCTACGACGATCACGACGTCGCCTGGCTGAAGCGGTGGCACTGTTTCCGTCCACTTCCAGCGTGGTTGCTACGTAGGCAAATATTCTTTTAGCTACCGTGCTCATGTGTGGTGATGCCGGCGAGGTGAAGCTCCTCTGGATCCCCTTTGTGGTTGCCTCTTCTTCTAGTTGTCGTTCCTTTTTAAACGCGGTTTTCAGTTCACGGTCGGCGTTTATGAAGTTCGTTCTTCGGTCCCTATATATTATCTCTGGTTTACCTCGACGAGCGATAAACCTTCGCAGTGATAAACCTATGACTGCTGAGTCAGCGCTGAGTGATACGGCGCTCTCCAAGTGAATGGCCTGCGTGGTTAAGCATGTCAGGACCACACCCCAGCGTTTCTCTCGCCTTCTCGCGATGGTAACCTCCATGGGTCCGAAATAATCGATGCCGCACTGAGTGAAGGCTCGCCTGTGATGTGTCATCCTTGCTGATGGAAGGTCTCCCATCTTTGGCGGTGTAGGTTGTGCTTTCCGCACACGGCAAAGTTGGCAGTTCTGCGCCACTTGTTTTACTGTCGGCCGCAGCTTGATGATCCAGAACTTTTCACGGAGCGAATTTACCACAGTCTCGTTATTAGCGTGAAGGCTTCGGCAGTGGTAATGCTGTACCAGTAGCTTGGTAGTTCGATCTCGGCCGTCCAGAATGATGGGGTGGCGTGCAAGAAAGGATTTCTTCCTGGCGGCTTGGTGACTGGAATTGAACCGCCACCGGTGCAGACTGAGAAGATGGTGAATTGTCTGCACGTGAAAAAGAGGTTGTCCGGCTTGCAGAAATTTATATAAGTTACCGTTCCTTGTGTGAAATTAGAAAATGTAAATAAAACAGCTCCCTCTCAATTGACACAATTTATTTTTATCTCGTATGCTCGTATATAGTTAACAATTACGATATTATAATAACTACTGTAATAGTGCCAATCTCAAGGGATTCAGGGTCGTTAATTAGGTTCGGTTTGGTGAATATTATTGCCACTACAAATTTCTTAAAACTCAGCCTAAATATTAAAAGACTCTAATAGTTAAGATAACTGCACGATGTCAGGTCGGAAAGACTCCTACTTGAAGGATGGAAAAGTGGGTACCTTGGAAGCCATGCGGTTATAAGCCGTTACCCTGAACGTTCCTCTCTTCTTCCGGGGTCCAACGGGTCTCGCACACTTTTAGGCTCCAAGCAGCGTCCTCCACGGCCTCAAGCGCGCAGTGCCAGATGAAGCTCTTGCATCTCTTCGACAGGTAAGCGTTCAAACTCTTGCAGAGACAGAGGTTTGATGACAAGGAGGAAATGCGAAGAGATCAGCAGTTTAGAAAGGACAAATATTTCATACGAAATGAAGAGAAATTAAAATATATGAAATATCATCAAAATATTGTGTTTAAATTATAGAATTGTGAAATATGAAATGAAATTATGAAATGTAAAATCGTAAAATATGAAATGTTTGAACTATAAACATTTGTAAAATTATGAAATTTGAAAATCCCGCATCTGAAACGAAAAATACGAGTGTCAGAATCACAAGTGGAACGTGGCATTAGGTTATGAAAAAAACCGCAATGGGAAACAAATACTCACGAAAACTGCTCGCTAATTTAAACTTCACTCGCAGTTTTCAGCATCCCAATACCCTCATCCGAACAGGATTTAGGGAATTTCTGAAAGAAACGATCACATGAAACAACACGCACCGGAATACGAAAATTATCAACCACGAAAAAATAAATAAATTCTCCGACGGGAACTTACCTCATGTGTGTTTATTTTAAAAATACATTAAGAAATTATCGTGGATGCATTCTGCATTCCACGATTTGAAACACAGGGGATTACATCCCCGAAAATAATAAAATTGCGGTTGCGCAAGATCGACCAAAATTCCAAAGTGATTTGACAGCTCAACTGACAGCCTGCGAGTCATCGACATCGCAAGACGTTTCGTTTCGCCGCTTAGGCAAAAAGCAAATACTAATAAAAACCATGATGAAAACAATCTCCTGAACACTGAAAATATTCTATTAAAAAATAGAATAATCAAAACAAAAACATTAGGAAATGTTTCAATAAAATATATTTCAATTAACTGAGCAAAAAGCGCCATCTATTGCAAATTAGTTCTGAATCACGCCAATAGATGTCGCTAGTGGTATCCAAAATCAGAATATCGAGAAAGAAAATCAATTTGTGAAAAAAGCCAAAACTGCAACGCTACAATACCCTCCCCCCTAGACATTCGCACGGAGAAAGAATCTGAGCTGCCCTCAGCGAACTACAAACTGAAAAAGAAAAAAAAATGTGTCTAAACGCAGAAAGACCTCAAAAGAAAACGTTCCAGCAGAAACTTCAACTGGAAAAAAAAAAAATCGAGAAAACAAACAACGAGTTGTAGGGTATGCTGACATAACAGGAACAAAACAAACTGACTTTTCACTAAGCATTACAAACCAGATGAAAACCAACTACCAGGACTGATGTTCTTCAAACCTAAAACAATCTCTGCTGTCCGAGCATAAATATAACCCAACACTAACATACAATCATCTTTCATACCTCTCTTTCATACCTGTAAGCATCAGTTTCAAATTACACTGCTTGCCACCTGCATTCAAAATTCCCCATAGAGTCCCAACTGTGAACCAGTGGTACTCGAATCCCCAGTAACGTTGTAAGGCTATTTCAGCCATTACGAACATATTTTCTGGAATAGCCATCCAGTGGGCCCTAGGGAAAGTGTATATTTCAACACATGTCATCCCTAGAAAAAATGTCTGGGTTAAAAACCACAGAACAAAAACGTCGCTGGCCACAATATAAATTGGACGTCATCGCAACAAAACACAAAACACAGGGAATAGTGCATAAAAGCACATGATGTCATCCCTGGAAAAAACAAAACAAACGAGGCATGTATATGGGTCATTCCATAAAAATCTGTATATTTTCGACGTCATTTTGTCCGTGACTTTTTTAAGATGCTTTTGAATACTTTATTAGTGTAAATTATAGGTTATTAATTAATTATGTTATGTCTAAAAGGGCCAGTCACTTTATGCTTTATTTTAGGAGAAATTATAATTTTCAATTTTTTCATACTACATTACTCCTATATGACTTCTAATAAAGTATAAAACTTATAACCTTTACATTTACAGATAAGTTAATATACATAATGTAGTTGTTTTTTTATTATCACTATATAAAAAACATCATTCCTTAACTAGTAATTTAGTCCCAAGTGCCGTTTAAAGCTAGGGCCTGACGCTCTAGGGACTGACGATTTGGAGTAAAACTTAACACAAATGCAGATTAACTTTATATTATAAGATGCTTAATACGATGTGCCGAAAATAGCCAAAAAACCACACGTAAATACTATTAAATTATATACAATTTCCTATTGTAATCAATAAAGCTACTCAACTAGGGACTGACGAAGTGACTGGATTAACACATGTTTCCCCAACAACTGGCACGTTTGCACTAATTCAAAAAACGGCTACCGCAAAGCCAGTATGGTCTGAGGATAACTTCGTATCGTACTTTAAACTCAACTAAATGTCATTCACTCTAAATACATATTAAAGCGCAAAATTATAAAATCAGTGCGTGGCGAGGGAATGACGCTAAAAGCTGTAGACCATTTTTCAACTAAAGAAAATCAAATTATTGTTTATTGAAACCGCAAAATATTAATAGAATTTGATGTAATATACATTTAAATACATTATTCGTTAATTAAAACAAAGGATAAAGTTGATGTTTTTATAAATGTGGGTCCCAAAACACAAACTTTTGGAGTACGGACATGCCTAGGGAATGACGTTTTGGGTCGTTCAAAAGTAATTTAAGATGTTTTAAAAATAATTTCAAAAAATATAAATGGGTGATGAATAAAGCACATTGCGAGCTGTTATTTAACAATTTTGGACTAAAATATTAACAAATATTTCATGTGAAATGTGGCGCGGACTAAGAGTTGACATATTTTTGTGGAATGACCCATATAGGAGATACATAGCACTCACACAAAACAAAACAAAAACACAGAGATAAAATCTCTGGAAAAAAAAAATCTGAACTTTAAGTTACAGATAAAGCACCGAGGCTAGTAAGTATGTAGCAGTTACCCGACAACTCGATTGTGTCCAAAAAAAATTTTTGCTATAAAAGAATCTATTTAATTCCCAACAGAAAAACAATACACAATACGATTGTGTCAAAAAAAAAAATTCTAAAAACTAAACTCATAAGTTAGGTACCAAAGTAAAGAACCTACCTACCCAGAAAAAAAAATCCTAAGTCCTACGACTAAGAACCTTGGTATAACCACAGTATAACCATAATTAAAAAAAAAAACTTCCTTAAAGAAGGTAGCCTAATAAAATTATTTTTGAAAAAAAAAAAAAAACTAAGTGGCAAAAATATTTTCCAAAAGTTAAATGAAAATTAATCATTAATTTATACAAATTTAAGAGAATGGCACTTTACAAGAATTAACAACTTTCCAATTGTTATCAAAACCAAAATCAATCGATAATCAATTAAGTTATTCTCGTATAAAAATTAACAAGTTAGCAAGTGTACCCACAAACAACTCACTAGCCAGTAATAACATTATGTACCAAATCTATAATACACTGCAGTATAATGCCTAAATAACTATTAGGTATAACTGTATTAAATTATTTAAAATCCATTACTTATGATTCAAAAGTATTGAAATGTAAACAAATATTTGCCAAAAACTAATAAAAGTTATAATATTATGCTAACATTATGTAATTAATACAAAATAATGTGTACTAGGTAACAAGAAATAAAGGTTATATGTCCATAGTGACACAAAAGCAATTTGTTACCTTAGTACATAAACAATATTTAAGATTTTAGTTAGCATTATGTAACAAAATATCTGGGTAGGTACTTTAAAATACATTATGTACTTACTTATTATTAGTACAAATTAATAAACATTAAATTAAAACTAAAACTGTGTTTGTCTTGTATGAAAAAGCAAAATAATTAAAGTAAGTAACTAAAAGTTATAAGCTATAAAGCCCAAAAGCAGTGTAGGTATAAAATAAATATAACCTAACAAAAAAAATGTTACTTACTTGTCCCAACATAATATACAAAATAAGAGTTGCAACACAAAAAATATGTAACCTAACATCATGTAAACTAACCTCATATAGAGTAGTACGCTCTGTTATAATGGTTAACATAATAATATGTAAAGGTTGACAACTTGAAAAAAAATATGTGGGCATCACAAATAAAATAAATTACAGAAAAAATCAAGACAAACAACAGCACACACATGAGAGATTCCCTAATAAAAATTATTAAACAATAAAATAGAAGTGTATGAGCGGATAGTCAGCACACAATGTTGCTTCTATTATTGGCTTTCCACCCATAAACTTCATAAAAAAAATGTGGCAATAATAAACATCAAAAGATGGGCGCCACTGCAAGAAAGGATTTTTTCCTGGCGGCTTGGTGACTGGAATTGAACCGCCACCGGTGCAGACTGAGAAGATGGTGAGTTGTCTGCACGTGAAAAAGAGGTTGTCCGGCTTGCAGAAATTTATATAAGTTACCGTTCCTTGTGTGAAATTAGAAAATGTAAATAAAACAGCTCCCTCTCAATTGACACAATTTATTTTTATCTCGTATGCTCGTATATAGTTAACAATTACGATATTATAATAACTACTGTAACAGTGCCAATCTCAAGGGATTCAGGGTCGTTAATTAGGTTCGGTTTGGTGAATATTATTGCCACTACAAATTTCTTAAAACTCAGCCTAAATATTAAAAGACTCTAATAGTTAAGATAACTGCACGATGTCAGGTCGGAAAGACTCCTACTTGAAGGATGGAAAAGTGGGTACCTTGGAAGCCATGCGGTTATAAGCCGTTACCCTGAACGTTCCTCTCTTCTTCCGGGGTCCAACGGGTCTCGCACACTTTTAGGCTCCAAGCAGCGTCCTCCACGGCCTCAAGCGCGCAGTGCCAGATGAAGCTCTTGCATCTCTTCGACAGGTAAGCGTTCAAACTCTTGCAGAGACAGAGGTTTGATGACAAGGAGGAAATGCGAAGAGATCAGCAGTTTAGAAAGGACAAATATTTCATACGAAATGAAGAGAAATTAAAATATATGAAATATCATCAAAATATTGTGTTTAAATTATAGAATTGTGAAATATGAAATGAAATTATGAAATGTAAAATCGTAAAATATGAAATGTTTGAACTATAAACATTTGTAAAATTATGAAATTTGAAAATCCCGCATCTGAAACGAAAAATACGAGTGTCAGAATCACAAGTGGAACGTGGCATTAGGTTATGAAAAAAACCGCAATGGGAAACAAATACTCACGAAAACTGCTCGCTAATTTAAACTTCACTCGCAGTTTTCAGCATCCCAATACCCTCATCCGAACAGGATTTAGGGAATTTCTGAAAGAAACGATCACATGAAACAACACGCACCGGAATACGAAAATTATCAACCACGAAAAAATAAATAAATTCTCCGACGGGAACTTACCTCATGTGTGTTTATTTTAAAAATACATTAAGAAATTATCGTGGATGCATTCTGCATTCCACGATTTGAAACACAGGGGATTACATCCCCGAAAATAATAAAATTGCGGTTGCGCAAGATCGACCAAAATTCCAAAGTGATTTGACAGCTCAACTGACAGCCTGCGAGTCATCGACATCGCAAGACGTTTCGTTTCGCCGCTTAGGCAAAAAGCAAATACTAATAAAAACCATGATGAAAACAATCTCCTGAACACTGAAAATATTCTATTAAAAAATAGAATAATCAAAACAAAAACATTAGGAAATGTTTCAATAAAATATATTTCAATTAACTGAGCAAAAAGCGCCATCTATTGCAAATTAGTTCTGAATCACGCCAATAGATGTCGCTAGTGGTATCCAAAATCAGAATATCGAGAAAGAAAATCAATTTGTGAAAAAAGCCAAAACTGCAACGCTACAGGCGTTCTTCGTAGGGAATATCAGCGGTCCCCAGCCTTCCCCTTACGCGTAGCAGTTCGTCTTCATCGAGCATTGGGTCCAAATTCTTCAGGCAGCTCTGCGAAGGTAATGGCTCGCCTATCTTGATCTTTTTCAGGTCCAATGAAAATGCCGTCTTTTGCGACTGTTTGATCAAGTAGGTCTCCGCTTCATCGATCAATTCTCCTGTGATAGAGCAGGTCTTCGTCTTCGGTCGGCGCAGCCACGCTAGTACACGCGCAGTAGTACGTACGGCGCGTGTCCACGAAGAAAACCTTGTGACATCTATCGTCGGCTCCAGGGCTCCCGCTGTCACGCAAACTGGCGTCGCTCGAAGCTCGATGTTTGCGTCAGGAGTGCATTCAGCAGCAGCTTCCATAGGCCATCCCTCTTGTGGTTTGCGCAGGAATGCCGGCCCACTAAACCAGATGGACTTATCTTGCGACCATCCTTTTTCGGTGAACTTCGCAGTATTCTTAAGGATTGTTGTAGCCTTGACGTCCTCAAGATTATTGCGCTTCACTTCTGTGATTCCAATTGAATCCAATTCGAATTTCTGTTCCACCAATTCGTTTAAGTCGGAAACGTGGTTGACGGATTCGATGTTTCCCATTTTTCCAATTGGACCGTGTAACACCCACCCTAATTCAGTAAGGGATGCCACCGGCTGTCCGGATTTTCCTCTTCTGACATCGCCTCCAACGATAAGCTCCCAGTTGTCCTGTCCGATCAACAACAGAGGCTCAGCGCTCTTCATCGCGGTGCAGCCCAGACCTCGTAAATGCTTGCATCGGCTTATCGCTTCCTTCGGTATGGTTTGTGGCGGCAATTTGATTGCGTTGATCGTGCGCATAGTAAGCGTGTGGCTTTTGTTGTTAGGCCCACGTAGCTCTACTCTGACACTTCTCGACCCCCGGTCAACGACCGAATGGCCACCAGCGCTAATAATGTGCAGCGGTGACTTCGGTCCGTCAATGTTGACCGCCATTGAGCTATCGATTAATGACACCGTGGCGCCATCGTCTAGTAGTGCGTACGTTTGTTGCTCGATATCACCATTTTTCACTGTCACCGGCATCACTTTCAGCAACGATTTCATTCGTTTCTCGCTTAAATTCGTTACTTTTTCGGTTGGTGGCGACTCGTCGGGCTCGTCAGTTGTCGGTTTCTTCGTCACGTGTAACAACTGATGGTGATTATATTCGCACTTGCCGCACTTTTTCGCTCGGCACGACAGGCGATTATGTTTCCTCACCAGGCACTTGAAACAAAGTTTATATTTCTTAACTAAGTCCCACTTCTTATCAGGTTCCATTTTCACAAATTCACTGCAGCTTGGCAACCGATGTTGTCCTTCACACAACTCGCACACTACTTCCGGTTCTTTTTCAGTGACTTCCATCACTTTGTGTACTATACGGCTCGGTTGACGTGCAGTCGACGTATTTGCTGGCTGTCTACTTTGGTACGTAGACTTGGGTAGGTTCGGCTTTGAAGGTGCTCCACCCATGTCAGTAGACACCAAAAACGCAGCTGTGTCGGCCAGCTCTTCTAGGAAATCCACTAGCACAGTTAAGGTCGGTGACACTCGTAAGTCGATGTTCACTTCCGATGAAACTCGCCGGGCAAACTTGCTGTATTCCGTGCGTTGTGCGGGCGTGAGCTTGTCTAATAACTCCCGCACTAACTGAGGGTTGTTCAAGTATCCGTCCGCCTTTATGTTCTTCAATGTAGACACACATGAACGGACTGCGGCACTAAAGTTTCGTAGTGCTACACTATCGTTATCAGCGACGTGGGGCAAGCTTCTGATTTTCGCCATTGCACATTGAAGTAACGTATGCGGGTTTCCGTATGTTCGATCTAGCACTTGTATTAACTCGTTCAGGTTCGTGCTAGTGCGGAGCAAATCTTCAATGAGCTCCTTAGCTTTGCCTTGCACCGCCATTTGAATTCTTGCCAAGTTTTCCGACGGCTTGAACTCGTACGTGGCCGATGACTCCTCGTATCTTCTCTTAAAGAAGAGCCAATCCGCAGGGTCCCCGTAAAAGTTTGGCAGCTCGTAGAAGGCGCGCGGTGTAGGACGCGGCTTCGCAATTGAACGAAGTGCAGCGGCCAAGTCTTCGATCGGCAAGCGGCGCTCCCTCGACGTATCGCGACGCTCTTCCGCCGCAGGCACGTGTATCGCTGCTTGTCGTCGCGGCAACTCCATGCGAGGGCGATAAAGTACTGCCTCTTCTGCAGCGTTGAAGGGCGATTTCTCGACCCACTCCCCAACAAGCGACTCACGGTTTCGTTCGGGTGGTTCATCCTCGAGTTCTTCCTCAGCTTCTAACTCGGCTAGCTGCATCGCCTTTTTCATTTGAGCTAGGCGTTGTTTCGATTTAAACAACTCAAGCTCCGCTTCGTACTCGATGCGGCGACGCGCTGCTTCTCGCTGAGCGTGACTCGAACGGGACGACACACTGTGGGCTGCGGACGCTGCGGACGCTGCGGTGGCGGCGCGGCGGAGGGTCGGGGGCGTGACGGGGCGCGTGGTATTTTCTGTGCACGTGGTGTTTTCGGTGCACGTGGTGTTTTCGATGCACGTGGTGTTTTCGGTGCACGTGGTGTTTCCGGTGCACGTGGTGTATTCGGTGCACGTGGTTTTGTCGGTGCGCGTGCTATTTTTCGGGCGCGTGCTATTTTCTGTCGGCGTACTGCAGGTTTCGGGTGCACGACGTATTGTGTGATCGTGCACCGTCCCTCCTTCTAACGGGATCTCAGGAACTATAGCCTCCGGGTTGCCGTGTCGACTGGAACTGGAAGGCGACTGTACGTTGAAGCGTGATTCTGCGATGCCCGAATCTGTAGCAGGATGTGACAGATTCTTCGTACTGGGCGCCGATACTTCTCGTTGATGTCGTTCCTCTTCCATGCGTCGTTCTTCCTCACACGACGGCAATCTTTGTTGAGGGCGCGTAGAGTTTCCCCGTGGTACTTTATTATCGGGCCCGATGTTTCTGGATTTGCTGCGAGTGTATAACGACATATTCTTCGACGATCCGGCTCGAAGGACCACTTTGTAGAAGACAGGACGCGGGGTTGATTAACGTCGAAGGGCAGGTCAGCAAAATGAAACACAGGGCTCGATCCAAACGTGACAGTAATAGCGTGTTCAAACGGCGACTGAGGCATGAGCTCACACAATCAAAGTAACGGACAATTGTTATCCTCGTCTCGCTCACGCCCCAGTCCATCTTACTCTAATAACAATAGACAATAGTTACTTTGTATAGAAATTCTACTACAGAAAAGGTTCTACCGTTAACATATTGCGTCACCCTCTGACACAGTGGTGGGGATTTTAACTCGTGACTCGGATCGCGGTGCTATACTTACTTCATATGGTGGGCTATATATTATTCGCAACTGTGTGTTATGAGTTTTTAATATTTGTTTGTCCATGTCTATGGTAGCGCCCAACTGTTTTAACAAGTCGCTACCTATCAAGCCATCGAAACGATTGTCTACGTTATACACGTAAAACTTATGACTTCCTGTGGTTGCAAATGATTTTAATAATGGAATATGGATTACTTCATTATGGCTACTACGCGCGTGCGTGCTAATGACTTCAAATGGCTCTACATTTATAGGCGTTGAAATACTCGTTAGCCTTTTTCGGGCTTATGAACGATCGTGCGTGTACTTCCCGTATCTATCATAAACTTTGCTTTAATTTCAGGTATTAACACGTGTGGCAATCTTAACATTCCGTCATAATAATTTAGATTTATCACTTCCGATTTATATCCGGTGAGGCTTCTATTTGAAAATTTTCGTCATTATGAGTTTCCGGTTCTACTATTTGCTCTGATTCATACTGAGGTACGTCCTCGTACTGACCGTCGTAGTAATAATAGTACTGGTCCTCGGGACTCTCGGGCTCGGGCTCGTAAAAGAGTGTTTCCGGGGTTTCAGGGTTATTTATTAAGTTATGATGGATTGGAGCTGCTGAACGCATTGAAACATCAGTGTCCAACTTGTATGAGGGACGCTGCGCCAAAGGTGGGTTGCTTA
This sequence comes from Ostrinia nubilalis, assembly GCF_963855985.1. Taxonomy (NCBI): domain Eukaryota; kingdom Metazoa; phylum Arthropoda; class Insecta; order Lepidoptera; family Crambidae; genus Ostrinia; species Ostrinia nubilalis. Next base: position 79,284 of record NW_026973575.1, read on the forward strand.
ATCCGAATTTAAATTGGTTATTTTGTTGTGGGAATTGATTGAATCGATTCATTGGAACCGAATATGGATTAGGTCTGTAGTGATTGTTATTATTGCTAGGCATCCTATAAATAGGTCTAGGATTTTGATTAGGCTGGAATCTGAAATTTTGTGGGTTCTGGTTTGAGAACACAAACTTGGGTTGATTGGACATATTATTAGGATTCTGTGGCATATTATATCTGAAGTTTTGTCCATTTGGATTAAACCTATTGAAAGGTGTGAAGTTTTGTTTGAATGGATTATTATTATTGAAAGGTATGCCAAACTTAAATGCTTGAGTTGGCGATACGAAATTCGGTTTAAATGCCGGTTGAGATTGGGTAAAGCTGGGTTTACTAGGAGGTGTGGTTTTGTTCTTATTTTTCATATTGTACTGAAATTGAAAGTTTTCCTCCTCAGACACAATGCTTAGGGCTTGCTCTAATGTGGTGCATCCTCTAAGTCTAATCACTCTAATCATGTCTTCAGTTACATTGAATAGAAAGACATTTAACGCGGTATTATCGTATATAATTACTTTAGCTGCTTTAATGCCTTCGTCCTCAATCATGTTGACTTTGGACATTAGCGTGCTCTTAACATTCTGAATACGACGACATAACTCGCTATACGACTTTCCATGTTTGATCTGGGGGCACGGCAGTGCCCCCGCCAAGTCGAGCGCGAAGCAAACACTGCCGTACCATCCTTTACTGGAACCATTTCGCCGCATTTTCAGGCCTCTATTTGAGAACCTTTAGATAAGACCAGAACGCAGAAATTTTCGTCATCTAGTAAGCTATAATCACACACTTAAAATCCAAAATTTCAAGTCTGTAGGTCAATTAGTTCCGAAGTTAAGCGAAAGCAAAGTTTCGCATTTATGACACTCACTCACTGATGATCATCAAAATAGAACTAGTACTTCCCATTAACTCAGAGAGCTGAAATTTGGTACAGAGTTAGGGTTTAATGGCCACATAAAGGGAAAACTATAAAAACTAGGAAAATCGAAGATCTGGAGTAACACCACATTCATAATAATCAATACTACTAGCGCCACACCGGCGCCGTGGTGTTCGCCTGTACCGCTCACCGCTAGATGGCGCTAGCACTTTGAGCGTCGATTTTCTGCACCGCGGTGTCCAGATTTTTTTTCCCCTCTAGTTATTATTAAATCAATTCTGATTCGTTGTCCTTTTTAAAGATGTGTTTAATATCGTAAAAAAAATGACGATAATATTAAAGGACGACGACGTTAAATAATTATGCCACATTCTACAAAAAGAAGTGAAATCCCACCAAAAACATTCTGTAAAAAACTAGCCAAGTCTCGATGGAGCTGCTTGTTTATCTCTAAAAAGTAATGAAATCTAGACAAAGTCGTGCCAAGTCTATGGTTCTTTACTGCGATTTCTTTTTTATTATAGTTAATGTTGTGTGACTTGGCCGTTGAACAATCTTTATTAAGATAATCAATAATTATGCATAAGTATTATTGAAATACGCAGCTTTATTAAGCCTACAATTCACTGGTTATTAAATCAACGTTTTCCAAGTGGCAATTTTCCATCGTCAATGGGTAGTGGTTCTGGCAACAGATTGGTGCAATGGTGTCATGGAGCACCTGGTTTTGTACCCTTCAACGGCCAAGTCACACAACATTAACTATAATAAAAAAGAAATCGCAGTAAAGAACCATAGACTTGGCACGACTTTGTCTAGATTTCATTACTTTTTAGAGATAAACAAGCAGCTCCATCGAGACTTGGCTAGTTTTTTACAGAATGTTTTTGGTGGGATTTTAATTTGTTCTAGTTCGATCGCTATGCAAGCTTCCGATCTGGGGTCTCCAAAATGCTGGGTTAACACTTGTTTTAATGCTATCCATGTAATAATATCTTCGCGCTCGCTTAACAATGCCGCTGCGCGTCCTACTAATCTACTGGTTATCGCATGAAATACATAACTGTTTTGTGTTACATTTTCATCAGGGCCTCTTTATATATTTATAACATATTGGCATTCCCTTAGGAATAAATTCAATGTTTTACCGTCGCCTTCAAACTTCGGTATTAAATTTAACATTTCACTAGGTATAACATTTATATGTTCCATTTTAATTAATTAACAATTTTCTGATAAAATAAACAATTTCAAAATATTTCTTTCCTATTACTAAGCGCTGGCGTAATCCTTAAAGTGGAAGGAACTACGAGCAGTAACGTTTATTATGATTTGGGATAAAGAACGTTACAAAAATTTGGGAAGAATGGTACAAAAACGGTAGCGAAAAGGTTTACTCACTTGCCGCTCACCCCCATATCTTCTCGGTGTGCCGCTGCTGCTGCTGGTGCTGCTGCTGCTGCTGGTGCTGCTGCTGGTGCTGGTGCCGCTTGACTTATTTGTTTGGTTCGTGGATCCCGCCGTTGTAGACTTGATAGCCTAACCGCGATTGCTCAAGACCGATATAATCGTTATACTTTGATTATCGCGACGCGAGATCCTACCGGCTGCGCCAGTCAAGTTTGTGCGGCGAGCAGACTTTACAAAAAAACTACAACTTTAAACTTTCAATGATTTAAATGAAGTTATAAAGTACAGAAATTACAACTAAATGTTCAGCGATTGAACGGTACTAGCCTAAGGTGCTTCGAAGTGGGAAGCCTAAAATCTAATGTATGAATACCTTTTTTTTGTTTTTTTTTTTTTTTTTGAAGGGACGCGCGCTGGTAGCTTGAGGAGCTTTTCCAGCTTCACCGGGCAGAGTGGCGAGTACAGAAGGTACTCTAGCCGTTTGGCGATCGTCGGTGCGCGTGCCTACGAGGCCGAGTGTGGGCTTCGCGAAGCGAAGCCCAGGCTCGTCCGCGTCGGTCGCAGACCGACGTTCGCGATCGGGCCGTATCGAGCGCATAAGGCGCCCGATCAGTGGCGAACCCAACTAGAGGGTTGCCCACCGCGGTGTTGGACCAAAGTCCAGCCTACGGCGGGCTCACTCTAGTGGGCCCGATCGAGGGGGACTACGGACGCGGCCTGAGGGCGCCACGGTAGGCTCGGACCTCGGCTCAGGCCGTGTCCATCATCACGGGCTCCTTATATAGGGCTGATTATCGGTCCGGTGGCGTGAGGCGTCTACCGGGAACTGCAAGATGTTGATTTCAATTATCCCGACTCAGCATCAGCAGTTTAGATTGTTATTGTAATATAAATGCTTAATATGCTTATTTCGTTATCTTAATGCTTATTTAGGTACTTGGATAATGCGTGATGGCATGTTGGAGGACATAACTAGATAGATACAATACGCTGTCTCACGTACACAAGTGATAGGCAGTCACGTGACGTCGTTACGAGTGGGACGAGTCAGTCGTACGGCAGACGCCGGCGAGTACGGACGTGCCGCAGTGAGACGCTTGGTGTGACGGTGAGCCAGTGTGCACATTTAGGTACACTACAAGTGGCGACGAGGATAAATACACATTTTTTGAAAAATAAGGAAAATAAAAGGTCAGTAAAATACATATTTTTGAAATAATAATTAATTTGTAACAAACCTGCCATAATAATTAAAATTCAGTAATGTGTCTGATTTCATCGAGTTATGGCAGGCCTCCGTCACTCGCCTATGCCGGCCGAGATAATTATCTACAGCGCGCGACAACTTCAAGTTGCAAATCAGTCAAGGCCGCCACGCGCCGTGACGCGCCTGTGAGCACACGCGTATTTCTATACACGCTCGGTCGATTATCGTCGCAATCAAGGTTTATTGTTCCAACAGCACTGTTATTCTTCTTTAATGGAAAATCGTAATATTTAGGAATAATAATTAACTGCAGTAATTTAAATAATTAAAAAAAACTACACTTTAAATAATTTTGAAATACTTATGACAAAAAACTGTAGCAAAAAAATTATTTAGCTAATAAAAACATTAACTTTACTTCACCGTGTCTATTCTCCGACACTACACCTTTTAAAACTGTGTGTCCAATTTCGAATTATCGCAACACTGAAGTTTATTAATAGGTACTTTAGAGATGGTACGATTATAAAAAAACCACTAGATTAAAGTTTACCAATCGTAAATACAATAAATGCTTCTTAAAATTAAGTTTTTATTTATTTTAATTTGCTTATTCAACCCTGACGCTTGAGCCACAAAATATAACAGAAGGTAAACTCCATACTAAGCGCGCTCGAGCCACGCACACATAGACACCGCTCACGTACGCGTTATCAAGACTGTCTTGGACGAATGCGAGGCGCGACTGCGTTTGCTTGAGTGACGCTGCTCACGCGTTTATGAAATTATTTTGTTTCTGCGAAAATGAGTGAACAACAAAAAAGGTGTATTATAACATTTGTAAAGTAGATGGTTGCTTACACTCAACATTAAAAACTAAATTTTCGTTTTTTAAACTACCAGTTGATTCCGGGAGGTAAGTAAGGTATTTATTTGTATTTTAATAGTTCGTTTAACGTTGACAAATTGAAATCCAACTCAATTATTATAGTCCAGTCATTATAGTAAGTTCACCTCGGAATTGGAGATACCCAGCTGTAAGTCTGTAAATACGTGTATATTGACACCCTAAAAGTTGTCTCAAAACCTACATATGGTAGGGAGTAAGCAACTATTAAATTTCAAGGTCAACGGTCACAAAAATCGGTTTTTTGCGCTTTTTTTAGAAATATCTCATTTCCTATGGGTTTTTTGCTATTTGTATTTATTATCAATATTGTAGAATACTAAATTCTCTACAAATTTTGTTTAAAAACTTTTTTTATACGGTGAACCGTTTTCGAGATAGAGGGCGGAGAGCGCGCGGTGACTGCATCACTTCAGGTCTACTTAAGCGGTTTAGATTTTTCACACAAAAGGATTTTCCCGCTAATTCCTGTGGGAATTTCGGGAATTCCTTGTTGTAACTAAGCTTTGAGTTTACTAAGGTACCTACATGCCAAATTTCAAGCGTCTAACTTCCGTTAAGCGTTTAGATTTTTCATACAAAAGGATTTTCCCGCTAATTCCTGTTCCCGTGGGAATTCCTAAGTATACTATAACCTGCCCAGGTGTATGAAGAATAATTGTACCAAGTTTCGTTAAAATCCGTCGAGTAGTTTTTGTTTCTATAAGGAACATACAGACGGACAGAATTCTATACATGAAACACGGTAATAATATCATACAGTATTATAACTTCATATAAAACGACGAAACGCGAGCTTTCCTTAGAATTTCAAATCTCGGGACGCGGTCGAAATCCAAAAGTTAGGGTTAGGGGTGTCGCGAATGTGCCGAACGGACGTCGATGGCCTAGCTAGTGTTGAAAATGACTAAGGTGATTGAATTTGACTACCGTCATTTACGGTCAAATTTGTCAAAAATAAGTTATTAACAGTCAAAAATGGTCATTTTCAGTCAGTTTGATTTGAAATAAAAATTATATTGTATTAAACACAAAACAACGCGCATTTTTGTCCTATTCCATTCACAAAGTATTTTGTTTGTCTAAATAAAAAAAAATTACAATCACAAAACTAGATAGAAATTCTAAGTAGACAGATGTAATTAGAATGGGTACCAGTACTGTAGGTGGGCAGCCCTATCGCATGTTGTCATACCGTGAAGTACCGCGGGGCTGTTGACATTTATTTCAAAAATATGGCCGAGTTGGAATACTGTATAGATAGTATTACCGTGCATGAAATATATTTTCAAAATAACTATCAGGGGGTGATTAGTGATCGATACTGATGCCAAAAATGCAATCAGTAAAAGGACAATGTTCATTTCTGGCCTGGCGTGGACAAGCTGCTAATGAAAATATGAATTTGCCAAAAATGTTTAATTAATTTTTAAAGTATTCACTTAGTGTAACTTTGTGTCAATTTGCCTTTATAAAAATCCAATTTAAATAGTACTTTATGTGATAATTACAACTTCCTGTCTTTAACACTCATTTCAGTGTTGCCAAAATGAATCTTATCGGTAAGAATCGATTCATATCGATTGTTGTTTGACTATGATAATTATTATTTTTTTAAATACGTAATCATTAAAATGACATTTATAAAACCTTTTTAATATTCTAATAACACTACCAAAAATATTTAAATAACTAAATGAAACCTTATTTTACACACACCTTATTATACACCTTATTTCGAGTCATCAAAAATACAATCGATTTTTATATCGATTATTTTTATTCATCACCACATTATTAGCATGGCAACACTGAAAATATTACCACAGCTGTTATCTGTCATTCGCTTTGTTTTGTATTTTTCATCGTGAGTGTTGTTTAGTTCTCAAAACCAAGTTTTTGCCAAAATAAAAGCAGAAGAGTGTTGGATAAGTTTCCCTTTTGACGTCTTTATTTTTTTGACCATGGTCCTCGATGCTTCCCTTCCCGATGACCCTGGCATACTCTCGAACTACGAATCTCACTCAACCAATGACCAATGGCTCACTTTCGGACATCGAACCTTGCCTAAACGCCGACCACGGCTTACGTATGGACTCCGACCCGAGCCCCAATGTTAACCCCAGCCCGATTTTGGATAATGCAACTAGCAATTCCTCAACCTCATGAGGAACCTATGATATGTATCAATTGTATAGCTGACATGATGCAGAGGAGGCGACATAGCCTAGAGCTGTTCAGTTGGTTATAATGTCAGTGGATGACTCCTCAGCTGGTAAGTTATTGAATGAGCGTGTGGACTTGTTGAATACCTTTTACAATGTATTTAATCAACTACCTTTACCGTAGATTACCATAATCCTAATAAAACTTTTTTTTAGATTGATAACAGCAGTGTATGTTGTCACTCATGTTGGACCGTGGCCACGGTGTGGCTCTGCACCAATCAAGGACAAATAATATTTCAAATGAAGAAGCAACCTCTAGCACTGGTCACTGTTAACGTGGATTGTCTTTGTTACAAATATGTTCTATAGACTGCATATTAACATGGAAAGAGAATCACATATTCGAAAATAATGTAATAATGGAACAGATTTCACCTCGTCAAGTAAGTTTTTTTATAATTATTTTCATTATATTTTATTAAAGACATTGGCTTGATATATTTGAACAAAGTGTATATTTTTTTCTATACAAATACTTCTTACTGATAGATAAAAATTGACATCACATCTCAATATCTTAAAGAATGAATTTTGAATGATACCATAATTAATTTCTTTGTTTCAGCTGCGGGGATCTGACCAAATATGTCATCCTTAAGTGGCAGTGAGCTGATCGAGCTGCTACACATGCTGTGGAGCCCCAACAAACACATGATGGGACGAGGATTCATTTGCCCTGATATTGGCCGAATAACAGTAGGTTTCTGTGCTCATGTTATGACAACTTTGTGGTTTTTGAGCTGGGCAAGGTATTAGGAACATGTATTTCCACCTGCCTAGTTCCTAGACAATATTTTATTGACCCATGAGTCAGATTAAAATAATAATAATAAAAAAAATGGTGTTTTATTTTGCTTCTAACCTTTCTAGTCTTAAGCAAAAAAAAATTTTTTTAAGGACTTGGATACAAAATGATATTTATATTCTGTTTCTTACTGGTATAGACTATTTAATAAATAACAAATTACATGCTGTAATGTCTGTCCACCTCAGGCCAAAGGTCCCATACTAAGTGGGCATAACTCTTTTTGTGTCTGTCTGTCCGTCTGTATGTTCCTTATAGAAACAAAAACTACTCGACGGATTTTAACGAAACTTGGTACAATTATTCTTCATACACCTGGGCAGGTTATAGTTTACTTAGGAATTCCCACGGGAACAGGAATAAGCGGGAAAATCCTTTTGTATGAAAAATCTAAACGCTTAACGGAAGTTAGACGCTTGAAATTTGGCATGTAGGTATCTTAGTAAACTTAAAGCTTATTTACAACAAGTAATTACCGAAATTCCCACGGGAATTAGCGGGAAAATCCTTTTGTATGAAAAACCTAAACCACTTAAGTTGACCTGAAGTGATGCAGTGACCGCGCGCTCTCCGCCCTCTATCTCGAAAACGGTTCACCGTATAAAATTTTTTTTTAAACAAAATTTGTAGAGAATTTAGTATTCTACAATATTGATAATAAATACAAATAGCAAAAAACCCATAGGAAATGAGATATTTCCAAAAAAAGCGCAAAAAACCGATTTTTGTGACCTTTGACCTTAAAATTTAATAGTTGCTTACACCCTACCATATGTAGGTTTTGAGACAACTTTTAGGGTGTCAATATACAAGTATTTACAGACTTACAGCTGGGTATCTCGAATTCCGAGATTCTTACCTAATTTAAGCTTAAATGACTGGACTATTAAGAATATCGAAGTGTTTTAAAGAGGTTTTAGGAACTATTGGATAATAGGTAGTGTCAACCACCCAACTACAAACTACGTGATACTACTTCCTTCTCGTGTATTTGTTTGCAAACTATTACTATAATAATAACGTACTAAACATAACTACATAATAATATAAATATAATGTGGATATCTGTTATTGTCTTTCTTCCATAGTATTAAGAGTTTCGTTTTTCTATCATAACGAAATAAACGCAACACATGACAAGACAACCCTAGCGCGACGGCCGAGCGCAGGCTCGCGAAGCGAAGTACATACATGAGTTTACCTTCTGTTATATTTTGTGCTTGAGCTGTGAGGTAGATCAATTCTGAACACAAAAAAATTGCGGTCTTGTGAGCGTAGTGTAAGGTGCGATTTCGAATGCACCATGTGCGTTGGATATTTTGCATTATTATTATTACCGTTAAAATGTCGGCATCTGATCCTACACAAAGGAGTGCAATTTCTGTTGCTACTATTATGTATTCTGTGGTTATGGATAAAATAACGATTATTCTGCTTTGGAAAGGGCATAATTATTTTGTTGTATGAGAATAGTCAAGTTAGCAGGCGAAAACATTTTGGTTTTTATCATTATAAAATCACATTTTATTAGAAATACTTATTATCAGCTTGAAAATAGCAATAAAGTGATTGGTGATAATAAGTAGTGATATTAGAAATAAATAAGTATTCATCAGAAATCGGCCAAAACAAAATAAAATAAAAATAAATAACAAGAAAAGTAATCAGACCTATGATAAAGCGTATCTACGAATTTTAAGGTTGTTTATAACATAAACTACTTCCACCCACTCAGTTTGTCTAGATTTTTAACGTATAACTTAGTACTTTATGTATGAGAATAGACATACCTACTCACATGAAGTTAAACGCTGTTAATGTCGGCGGCGTCCCAGCATTCGGTATTTATAAAAAGAAAGAATCGAATAACGTTCTGCGGCGGTATATTTGTGGTATTACATTGCACAATGAGGATCAGTACTGTTGTAGAAAATTCAATAAAACTAGTATCTACGTTAATCTTTAAGACATAAGAAAGATATATCTTTTTGAATTATCCAAATCGGACCATTACTTACGAAGATATTAAGTAATAAACATAGGCCGTTTTTGCCGCTAAAAGTCAACGTACGCAGGGCCGCGTGACGTCATTATATCCGAATCGAGCGCAGCCGGCGTACTATTGGGATGGAAAATATTTTTTTCCAGCTAAACCATCAGTTTTAGAAAAAAACTTTTAATAACATTTATTCATCAAAATAAAGTAACCTATCGACCAGTAATTTTAAAAAATAAAAATTGTGAAAATTCAGTATCGCTATGTCCAAAAACCACATTTTCATAGGATTCGATGCAGTGCGGAGACGCGGTTGGGGTGAGTGTAACTTAATGATTGTTTGTATTGAACATAATAATACATAATATGATGCTAATACCCAGTTTCTGGCCTGGGGGGGGGGGGGATAAGTCATACCCAGATTATAGCCTGGGGGGAGGGGCAAGCCTTACCCAGCTTCTGGCCTTGGTGGGTAGGGGGGAGGGGGGGGGGGGGGGGGGCGAGTCATGCCCAGTTTCTGGCCTGGGGAGAGAAGGGGGGCGGGGGAGTCATACCCAGCTTCTAGGCTAAGATTAAATAGATTTCCAGGAGGGAGCAGCTGTCCTTTCCTGCAGCAGCTGGTCCGCCCATGGGAACGGCGAATAGATAGGTAGGTACGTAGGTTTAACTCAGAAAAACTAAATAACAGGTAGGTATTGCGTGTACATCGAAATGATCTGCATAGAAATGTCTTGTAGCCTAGGCAGAGTGTATCTGCCTCAGCTATACCTTATTGTTAGAAGTAAATAAATTAATACTTATACATTTTTATATTTTACTTGGAAGAAGATATGACTCTAACAACACTTATGAACACTTTATTTGAATAAATCGCCAAATATACCACCGCGGAGACCCCAATCGCGTCTCTGCGTTCCATTGAATCGTATGAGCGTATGGATTTTTTACGTTATTTTTCACAATTTCTATTTTTAAAATTACCTATCGATAGCTTACTTTATTCTGATGAATATATGTCATTACAAGTTTTTCTCTCAAACTGATAGTTTGGCTAGAAAAAAATATTTTCTATCCACGCAGTACGCCGGCAGCGTTCGGATCGGATACAGTGACGTCAACGGTCCCGCGCCGGGCGGTCAGTGAACTTTTTTAGTAATTTGGCCATAACTTCGTCAATTTTTGTCGTAGAACAAAAATTTTTGGACTGTGTATTAAGGATTTCTTAGCCCTATAAATCTGCATTCACAGCTAAAAATCGAAATGATCCTCATTAATAGTGGATCCAGCAATTGGTCAACGGGGTCCGGTACAGGTGGAAGAATTGGTGAAAAGGGAGTCCTTTTATAGTTCTCAAGTAGTAATTTAAACAATGATGGTGGAGTCTGGCTCGCCAGTCTTGTTTTCACATAAATCTAGTCTAAGCCGCATGACTGATCTGGTTACCTCAGAAATGTTATCGTCATTTGGACACAGAAATAAGTGTTGTTGTCACTGGCTCTCACCGTGACTTCACGGGTGGAGTGCATGAAGCGCTTCTTTGAAGACCTACTTGTGGATTGTCACCATTTCATATAGCATTCATTGCTCTTATTGTGCTGCAAATAAAACAATGAAAATCGATCGGATGGAACAGATGGTAATTTGTAATCGTTTTGAATATTCAAGGTAAGCAATCGAATCTAAGATCTTTCTACAAGAGCGCGGTCCCAGCAGGGTAGAACTTGCCTTTTAGCCAGAGGACGTTGTCTGCTAGATGGATGCTTCCCCTGAGGATATCCATAGTGACAGATTCTGTTCATCAATTGAGTTTGGGCCGGGCTTGTTGGTGGCGGTTCCGCCAGGGTTCCTTTGATGTTTACTTACTAATATTATTCGTTTTTTTTTGGGCATTTAATAGGAAACGATTTGTTTTTGGAGGCATTTTACGATAGCGGCAGTATATTTAACTACTCAAAACATAGTTTACAAAAGGCATCTGGTGCCATAGGGCAATACAAACATAGGGCGATTTTAATCTGACAAAAATCATACTTAACACATTTTTAGCAATGAAATGTGCGTAATATACGTCAATATGACCACCTTTATCGTTGTTTAATTAATTCATTCAATTAATGACCGTGTAATTTAGTATGGGGTCACCGGCATTGTGTTGAGAATATTTGATGGAACAACGCTAGCCGTAGAACACGACGTAGTAGAAGGACGAGTTGCCCGATGTCTAAGTGGCTCGTAGTTGGATTAGTCACCCGACAGGTGTGTATGACATGTACCACCTTAGGCAATTTGAGCAAGTCGTAAAATTGTATGTGTGTGAAAAAAAAAGTGTTTTCATTAAATTGGATAAAGCGGTATAATGTTTACTGTAAATGTTAAATGTAAATTAAATAAGTTTAATTAATTATTCAATGTTCTTTAAATGTAATTCAATGGGAATACTATGAATAAAAAAAAAGGAAAAGTATTAGTGGAGTGAAAATAAATGCAATAGTTTTAGTTGTCAGCGCTCTAAAATCTGATGAGTACCTAAAGAATAAAATGTTTACTTATCTTGCATATTATTTTGTTTAATGTTGAATTGGGAAAAAAAAGTGAAAATGAAAAACGAAATGTTTTATTTCATAAATGAAAATGGTTTACAACATATTTAATTTTATTTATTAAACAATGCTTCAACAGCACTTAATTGTATATGGGTCATTCCACAAAAATATGTCAACTCTTAGTCCGCGCCACATTTCACATGAAATATTTGTTAATATTTAATTCCAAAATTGTTAAATAACAGCTCGCAATGTGCTTTATTCATCACCCATTTATATTTTTTGAAACTATTTTTAAAACATCTTAAATTCCTTTTGAATGACCCAAAACGTCATTCCCTAGGCATGTCCGTACTCCAAAAGTTTGTGTTTTGGGACCCACATTTATAAAAACATCAACTTTATCCTTTGTTTTAATTAACGAATAATCTACTTAAATGTATATATAACCAAATTCTATTAATATTTTGCGGTTTCAATAAACAATAATTTGATTTTCTTTAGTTGAAAAAGAGTCTACAGTTTTTAGCGTCATTCCCTCGCCACGCACTGATTTTATAATTTTGCGCTTTAATATGTATTTAGAGTGAATGACATTTAGTTGAGTTTAAAGTACGATACGAAGTTATCCTCAGACCATACTGGCTTTGCGGTAGCCGTTTTTTGAATAAGTGCAAACGTGCCAGTTGTTGCGGAAACATGACGTGTTAATCCAGTCACTTCGTCAGTCCCTAGTTGAGTAGCTTTATTGATTATAATAGGAAATTGTATATAATTTAATAGTATTTACGTGTGGTTTTTTGGCTATTTTCGGCACATCGTATTAAGCATCTATATATATATATATCTATAATATATAAAGCTCGATTCCTACTCACTCACTGACTGACTCACTGATCAGGGGTATTTTTGGGGTATTTAGAGGGGAGAGGGGTAAAATTGTTGGTGTTTATTTTAAACTAGATTTTTTGACACCCAGGTTTTTTATATTTTTTGAACCAAAAAACAATATGGCGGAACTTTTTGAAACAGCAACTTTTTTGTCTTTGGTCCTGAATTTTTTCTTTTTTCGTGGATTGTTGGGGTTGCCAAGGTGTGCTAAAAAATGTGAGAAAAAAACGGAAAAACAAAATGGCCGCGCCGCCATCTTGGATTGAAAACGCGTTTTCAGGGGTGTTTTTGGGGAGGTGTCATTCCGAGATGCGCCATTGTTTTTGAAAAATTCTTTTGAGTATTTGTGACTTATATAGTCTGCTTTAAGGCCACATTTACAGATTATCAAAAAACAAGATGGCGGTTGAGCCGTCGGCCATTTTGTTGCGATCAAAAAATTTCTAAACTTTGACAGCAAACTTCCGGTAGATGGCGACACCGGAGTGGGGTACAATGTTCCGGGCGATTGTTGGTCTGTTATTCGAGTGTTGCCATGAATCGGAAAAAACTACCATTTTGGAAGAAAATTTTCCACCACGGCCCTGGATAGTAGAAAATGGAAATTTCCAGAAATTCCAAAAACTTGGTATGCAGTCTGGTGACATTTGGGGACCCGAATGACATTTCACCATTTTTATCAAAAAAGTCTGGCAACACTGAAAGTTATGGGGAAAAGTTTTTTTTGCGACATGGGTGTCTTTAAAGTTAGTGACAGACAGAAAGAATTACGGCAGAAAAAAAATAAAAATGACGTTTGGTCGGATATACGACCCAGATTATGGGAAAAATCCGAAATGTCAGAAAATCAAGATGGCGGCGGCGTGGGCGGCCATTTTGTAAAAAGTTGAAAATTTCGAATTTTTGGAATTCATTTTTCGAGTACATGGCAACATTTTGGAAAGTCGAGTTGTATGAGGCGGTTGTGTGTCCTGTCAAGAGGTTTCGCTTGGGTGAAGAAATTTCTCCAGTGTTGCCATACCTTAGGAGATTTGGTCCAAAAATGTCGAAAGTAGAAATAACGACTTCCGGTCAAAAATTTGGATGACGCCTCCTGCAAAAGGGTCTTGCAAATGACATTTGACCATTTTCATCTCGATCACCTGGCAACACTGGGAGTTACGGGGAAAAGTATTTTTTTCGACATGGGTGTCTTTAAAGTTAAGGACGGACAGAAGGAGATGTGGGGGGAAAAATCTGAAAATGGGGTTTAGTCGGTTATACGACCCAGATTATGGGAAAAATCCGAAATCTCGGAAAATCAAGATGGCGGCTGAGCGGGCGGCCATTTTGTAAAAAGTTTCAGTTTTCTGATTTTTCCAATGCATTTTTCGGGCAGTTGGCAACATTTGGGAAAGTCGGGTTGTATGGGGCGATTACGTAGTTTGTCAAGGAAAATCGTTTGGGAAAACAACAATTTCCAGTGTTGCCATACTTTGAGAGTTTTGGTCCAAAAATGTAAAAAATGGAAATAACGACTTTCGGTCAGAAATTTGGATGACGCCTCCTGCAAATAGGTCAAACTAATGACATTTGACCATTTTCAACTCGATCACCTGGCAACACTGAGAGTTACAGGAACTCAAAGTTTTGGGACAACGGAGGAATAAGGAATTGTAGAAACAAATGAATTCGGGATTGGGTGAAGTTAGAAAAAAAGTAAAAATGGGGTTCGGCGCGGAAAATGGTCCAGATTAAGGCAAAAATGCAAAATTTTGGAAATCCAAGATGGCCGCCAAGCGTTCACCCGTTTTCCTAAAGGAACTAAATTCTCCATACAAATTGTATGCAGGGGGGCTTAGCTAACGTAGAAAAAGGCGAGGCCGAAGGAAAGCTCGATTACCACTGACTGACTCACTCACTCACTGATCAGGGGTATTTTTGGGGTGTTTATAGGGGAGAGGGGTAAAATTGTTGGTGTTTGTTTTAAACTAGATTTTTTGACTGACAGCTTTACCACATTTTTTGAACCAAAAAACAAAATGGCGGACATTTTTGAAACATCAACTTTTTTGTTTTTGGTCCTGAATTTTTTCTTTTTTGGTGGTTTGTTGGGGTTGCCAAAAAAATGGCCGCGCCGCCATCTTGGATTGAAAACGCGATTTCAGGGGTGTTTTTGGGGAGGTGTCATTCCGAGATACGCAATTGTTTTTGAAAATTTCTTTTCTATATTTGTGACATGCATAGTCTTCTTGAGAGCCACATTCACAGATTATCAAAAAACAAGATGGCGGCTGAGCCGTCGGTCATTTTATTGCGATCAATAAATTCCCAAACTTTGACACGAATTTTCCGGTAGATGGCGACACCGGAGTAGGGTACAATGTTCCGGGCGATTGTTGGTCTGTTATTCGAGTGTTGCCATGAATCGGAAAAAACTACCATTTTGGATGAAAATTTTCCACCACGTCCCCGGATAGTAGAAAATGGAAATTTCCAGAAATTCCAATTCTGGTGACATTTGGGGACCCGAATGACATTTCACCATTTTTATCAAAAAAGTCTGGCAACACTGAAAGTCTTTAAAGTTAAGGACAGAGAGGGAGTCATGGCAGAAAAAAAATAAAAATGACGTTTGGTCGGATATACGACCCAGATAATGGGAAAAAACCGAAATGTCAAAAATTCAAGATGGCGGAGGCGTGGGCGGCCATTTTGTAAAAAGTTGAAAATTTCGAAATTTTTGAATCCATTTTTCGAGTAGTTGGCAACACTTTGGAAAGTCGAGTTGTATGGGGCGTTTGTGTGTCTTGTCGAGCGGATTTGCTTGGGTGAACAAATTTCTCCAGTGTTGCCACAATTTGGGAGATTTGGTCCAAAAATGTCGAATGTAGAAATAACGACTTCCGGCCAAAAATTTGGATGACGCCTCCTGCAAAGGGGTCGTGCAAATGACATTTGACCATTTTCATCTCGATCACCTGGCAACACTGGAAGTTATGGGGAAAAGTATTTTTTGCGACATGGGTGACTTTAAAGTTAAGGACGGACAGAAGGAGTTATGGCAGAAAAAGTCTGAAAATGGGGTTTAGTCGGTTATACGACCCACATTATAGAAAAAATCCGAAATATCAGAAAATCAAAATGGCGACCGAGTGCGCGGCCATTTTGTAAAAAGTTTCAGATTTTTTATTAACTCCAATGCTTTTTTCGAATAGTTGGTAACATCTGGGAAAGTCGAATTGTATGTGTGTTTTGTCAAGAGGTGTCGCTTGGGTAAAGAAGTTTCACCAGTGTTGCCATATTTTGGGAGATTTGGTCAAAAAAAATTTAAAAAATGTAAATAATGAGTTCCGGTCAAAAATTTGAATGTGAACTCGTGCAAAGTAATCCTAAAAAGGTTATTTGACCATTTTCTTCTCGATTACCTGGCAACACTGGAAGCTATGAGAAAGAGTATTTTTTGCGACATGGGTAGGTAGGTATCTTTATAGTTAAGGAACGGACAGATGGAGATATGGCAGAAAAAATCTAAAAATGGTGTTTCTAAAAATAAAAAATCATGGCAAATCAAGATGGCGGCGGAGCAAGCGGCCAATTGGTAAAAAGTTTCATTTTTCTGATTTTTAAACTGCATTATTAGGGTAGTTGGCAATATTCGCGAAAATTGGGTTGTATGAGGCGTTCATGTGTCTTGTCAAGAGGTATCGCTTGGGTAAAGAAATTTCTGCAATGTTGCCATATTGTTGGAGATTTGGTCCTTATATTTTATGAAAGAAATGGAAATAATGACTTCCGGTGATGATTTTTTTTACTGAAACGTGTGCAAATAAGTGAAACTAATGACATTTGACCATTTTTATCTCGATGACCTGGCAACACTTGGAGTTACGGGATTACACAATTTTTGGACATGAGGTTTTTAAGGCATTGCTGTTCGGAACTCGGTAAACTTAGAGAAAAAGTAAAAATGGGGTTCGGTGCGGAAAGTAGTCCAGATCAAAGAAAAAATACAAAATTTTGAAAATCCAAGATGGCCGCCAAGCTGTCAATCGCTTTCGTAACCGAACTAAATTCTCGATACAAATTGTATACAGGAGCTTACTAAGGCGAGACCCAAGGCCGAACGATAGTTCAAAGAACGAAAATCGCCACACTGAAAACCAGCGTCGTGGCCTCCCTCACCGGGGGCCACGGAATATGCTGAGTGGGGTCCCATTGCGACGGACATCGCTGTGCGACAGGGTGGCACTGCTCAGTTTACTTTCACTTTCATTATACATGTTTTATGTCACCTAACTATGTCTTATTTACTTTTTTTTTCTATTATTTACATCTTTTGTCTTCTGTGATGTCCATGGCAATAAATGTTTCTTTCTTTCTTTCTTTCCATAAATTTAATTTTAATATTTAAGACAGGACTGCAGCCCAGTGTTATAAGAATATTACTTGCGCATATAGCAGCTATTTCCACAAAGTTTTATTGCTATCTAAAAAGAAATATCAGTTAGGAGAAAAATTTCGAATGGAAAATGTCCACAGGAAATTAAATAGATTTCTTAAAAAAAATTAGTATTGTTAGTTAGGAGGTAACTATATTGCCACTTTACCATTGGTATGTATTCTAATCATGCCGACAAAGTAATAAAACAAAACTTAAAAAAATATTTTTTAGGGTAGCTTCCCTATATAAAGTGGGGATTTTTTTTTTCATCTTCTACCCCATCTGTGGGGTATCGTTGGATAGGTCTTTTATAATGGCTTAGGGGTTTCTAAGACTATTTTTTTATTTTAACGGATCCCGTTTGCAAAATATTAAAGTAGCACTTTATTGAAGCCAATTTTTGTTCGAGTAACTTAGGGTGTCCCCCCATTAAAAGTGTTAAGATGAAGTACTAATTGCTTGCTTCAGAAATATATTGCGGTAACGACGGGCAACTACGGAACCCTACACTGCGCGTGGCACGACACGCACTTGGTTAACTGGTTTATATCTATAGATTAGAGGGCAGTGCGTTTAATTACACTAAGGGTAGTTTCACAGGACGGCTCCGGAGGTACCAGTGGCGAGTGGTGGAGGCTGTCTAGGCATAGTGACTGCGACATTGGGTAGCATGGTTATTTGCCAACCGGATGACACTAGCATTGACGGGCTACGGGTCATAATACCGCTCCAGAAAGCCCACTTAGGTAGGTAACGACCATTTTCTGCCGGCTGTAGTCTTCCACATGACCAATCGACTTCTTCATCCCCTGCCCTTTTAATAGGCCTCGAACAGTGACCACCAGGACAATACATTCATGCCGCACACTGAAAGCCGAAGGCGTAATGACGTTTTCCTTGTGTGAGACCGAATAGGGACCGCTGACGAATGTTTGAGGCACACGCCAATACTCCTGGTAATGTCCCGCGTTCTCAACTCATATGGTCCTACCCATCTGGCAGGGTGATAAGCCCCACCACATGGGAGCAGCCCTTGTGGGTAGTTATATTCTACACATTTTTATAGATTTTAATTCTTATTATTTCTCAAGCAAGAATCAGTAACTTGTACATAGGTTATAGGTACTTGTGCGAGGCAACGAGCGCGCATTATGAAATAACTAGCGACCTCCCGCGACTTTGTACGCGTGGATCTCGTTTTACCCCCTTTACCGAAATTTCTTTTAGCCATCTCACTAACTTTTGTGTATTATAAATTGTAGTTATTAAGGTAAGCGCAGGTAATACCGACAGGGGCCCAGTACTCGACACTTTTTAGATTTAAGCTTATTAAAATTTTCTACTAACATCAAACTAAACGATTTTTATGGCAAAATTTTAATGGTATTTTCTTACACATTTTAAATGGCAACACTTATTAAAATACTGCAATGGCGTCCGAAAATAAATTAGTGAAACAGTAGTGCTCAGCAAATACTCATTTTCCGTTAATTCAGGCACTGAATTTCAAGCCTGCCTCGCCAGTTTAGATTCCATGTCTTGAAGGATCTATCAATTAATAGGTAAGTGTGATTATTTTGTGATATTGCGAAGAAAATTTTTAAGCGACTTAACCTATAAAACTTATATTTTTTTCGTCAGTTTAATTTAATTTCCGTGTGACATTTATTGGTTCCTTGAAGTGAATGCTTGACCCAGTACTCGTCAAAATTGGTACTATTTTGACGGTTACTGGTACACGCTTGATGAGCTGCACCTAAGTATGTCATTGGGCCATTTTTTAAATTATTAATGAACTTATGTTTTAAAAAAAAGTTAAATAGTAATCTACATACAATAAATAATAATTTCGTAACAGTATCATATTATCATACCGATGATCAAACTTTACAAAGTCTTGTTTTTAAATTGAGTTCTCCCTGGTGTCGATTTTAGAGACTGTCGAGTATTGGGTCATGCACAAATGGTACACCAATATAAACAATGTGGACCTTATGTAGTTGTAATAAGTGATACTTTGCAACAACATTGTTTAATCTTGTTTGCTGTTGCTGTGCACCGAAATGTCGTTATATACGAAGAACAATATTATGATGTACTGTAAAGTTTTGTTTACTGTAATTTTTATTTTAAACAACTACCTGGCAAAATTATATTTTTACAGATTCGCATGACTGATTTTTTATCTTTTGACTTGCTTCTTCTTTTGTTTAATGACAATCGAACCTTTTTGATACTGACACTAACATAATATGCCAATAATTTTATTAAAGTAATGACTAGGTGTTGCCACTACTTATGGCCATAATTTTAGAATGTCAATCAATATGATTATGACAATATGACGGTAAACCAAAGGTAGTTGATTTTAATACTATAATTATTACAGTAAACGGGTGGTACACGGTATAAGGTAGTATGGGGTTTATTTGTGCCATTGTCAAGTGGATATTGATACCTATAACTCTAATAATAGAACATACCTAGGTATTTTAGTTCTATTGTTTTGTTTTATGTTTATGTTGATACTTAATTGATCTTAATTTATCTTGCACTAGCTGTGCCCGCGACTTCGTACGTATGTGTAAAAATAGTTTCAATGTTTTTTCTCGTTTTCGCAACATTTTTCATTGACGCTCTGCTCCTATTCGTCGAAGCGTAGTGATTTAAAGCTTATAGCCTTCCTTGATAAATTGGCTATCAGCATATAAATATTTTTTCAATCGAACCTACCAAAAATATACTTCAGTTTATAATATTAGTATAGATAAACATGTGTTATTTACACAAAATCATGGCGGAGAAAAAATACACGAAAGAGGCCTTGTTGAAAGCATTGGAGGCTGTAGAACGAGGAGTTCCAAAGTCATCAGCTGCCAAACAATACAACGTGCCTAGGACAACATTGTTGGACAAATTATACGGTCGTACCGACATTGAATGCTCTAAGGGGCCGTGTACTGTATTGACACCACTAGAAGAGGAACACCTAGAAAACTGGATAATTTTTATGGCTGATAGTGGGTTCCCTGTCACAAGAGAGCAGTTGCGAGATAGTGTTTGTATACTCATAAAAAAACTAGGTCGAAAAAACCCCTTCGTTGATAATAAACCAGGTCGCAACTGGTTTAAAGCATTTGTAAAACGTCATCCAAAAGTTGGCGAACGAGTTGCGCAAAATTTAACTCAAACTCGTGCTTAAGTCACGGAAAAAGATATTCGCACATGGTTTAAGGAAGTTGCGGAATATTTTGTAACTGCCCATCTAGAAGAAGCTTCTCGAGATCCACGCAGAATTTTTAACTGCGACGAAAGTGCATTTTTTTTATCCCCAACTTCTGAAAGAGTTTTAGCCAAACGTGGATCCAAAAATGTGTACAGTGTCATCCCAAGTGGAGACAAGGAGTGTGTCACAGTTCTCATAACAGCAAACGGAGCGGGTCAACTGGCACCACCGATGGTGCTTTTTAGGCTTAAAAATATACCTTCAATAATATCAAAACAAACACCGAAAGATTGGGGATTAGGTCACACAGCAAAATAAAATTATTTATATTAAAATATTTTGAATTGTTTATGTTGTTATATCCTAAAAAATCTTTCTTAATTGTTATGTTACTTATCTACAAATTAGTAGATTTCAGTTATTTTACTGGTCGTCCCAAAGATATTAATTAGGTATTATGTACATTTTGTATAAGATTTTGATTATTTTTATGAAGAGAAGGATATTGTTTTATATAATTGAAAATGAAAAATGAAATGAAAATGAAAATTTAATAAAAGTATTTTCATTTTCATGAAAATGAAAATTTAATAAAAGTATTTTCATTTTTCATTTTAATTTTTATTTAATTGAAAAAATATTTTGGTTTGTCTACATTATTGTAACTCAAGAAAGTTTTGTTTAGCTTTATGTTTATTTTCTATGTATATTGTTGATCGACCTATTACAATAGGGGCTTAAGAATACAAAGAATATTGCTGCATTTTGCATTTATATGAATAATTTTAAAGACTGATTATGACTGAGTACAAATTAATAAAGTAACTAAGTAAATTACTGCTAAAAATTAAGTCTAATATTTCAAATAAGTACCAATGTTATTGATTAATTATCGAATGACAGTTATTTAACTATGAATATCATTTGTTAACATTTATCAAAGATTTTGTTTCACTATACAGTGTGAGTCACGTTAAAGTGTACATATGAAAATAGATGAAACTAGACCTATTTTTATCGACAAAAAAGAGGTCAAAAATTTTTTGAAATTTTTTTTTAATTTTTTATAGATTTATTTTTCTTCCAATTACTTGTTGTAAAGAAAACGTAATAACTTTTAAACTAAGCGGTATATCCTAATAAAATAAAAACAGTAATAATGCTAAAAAAACAAGCAATACTAAAAAAAAACCGGCCAAGTGCGAGTCGGACTCGCGCACCGAGGGTTCCGTACAAACCTGCAAGGTTTACAAAGTTCGTTCATTACGACAATCGAGTCATAACTATGTTTTTTTTTTTTTCACGGGTTAAAGGCAATTGGATCTAAGTATTTGATATGAATTTCAACTTGATAGCTCTACGCGTTCATGAGGAAAAAAGTAATAAGTTTATATTTATTAAAAAATATATATTTTGTAATGTAACTAAAAATTTAAGGTTTTCGGAATTTTTCCTTTATGTGTGCTATAAAACGTTGCTTCATGCCAAATTTCAAGATTCTAGGTCGACTGGAAGTACCCTTTAGGTTTTGATTCCCTTGCGAGTACTTGCGAGTTTCAAAATATGCAGCTTAAATTGCTGTTTCTTTTGATTGCGTTAACATAGAAGTTTGATTTTGTTACAGCTTAAAGGTATTATAGACCTGAGTATTTGGTATGAATTTCAATTTAATACCTCTACGCGTTTATGAGGAAATGGGTAGTAAGTTTAAAATTATTAAAAAAATATATATTATGTGATGTAACTAAAAATTTATGGTTTTCGTAATTTTTCCTTTATCTATGCTATAAGACGTTGCTTCGTACCAAATTTCAAGATTCTGAGTTCACGGGAAGCACCCTGTAGGTTTTGATTCCCTTGCAAGTGTCGAAAATTTGCGGCATAAACGGCTGTATCTTTTGATTACGTTGGCTTAGAAGTTTGATTTTTTCACAGCTTCAAGGGACAGTAGACCTGAGTAATTGATATAAATTTCAGCTTCATACCTCTACGCGTTCCTGAGAAAAAGGGTCTTGACAGACGGACGGACGGACAACAAAGTGATCCTATAAGGGTTCCGTTTTTTCCTTTTGAGGTACGGAACCCTAAAAATACATAAAATACATCAAAAAGGCCAACAAATAATAAAAAATGATACTTTTTGAAAAAAATCTGCTTAAAAATTCATGTTTTTTTGGTTATTTGATAAATTTCTCCAAAAAATGCCCCTATAACCGGTGGTTTTTATTACTTTGTATTATTCTCTATCGTATTACCTTCGTAAAACCAAAAATCGCATGTCTCTATCCCTATCACAACGTTTGCAATGATCTTGAAGTTTAAGTACCTAATCTTTGTTGTATACCGCACATGAAGAAACAACAGAAAATATATATTGATTTGAAGTATAACAGCGCATTTGTTATTTATATAACCATTTCGACATACATTGGCAAATCTATTATAGTCTTTATTGCTTTGAGATAAAGTTCAAATTCGCGAAAGCTGTCGAGTTCTGGGTCCGTTTGACGATAATTGGGTCTAAAGTGTCGAGTACTGGTACAAATGGGTCTTTTTTCAGTTAAGTATTTTTTTAAATTAATTCTTAATACCTACGATAATCAGTAAAAATTTACGTAAAAGAGGAATAAATTACCTATCTGTCCATGTAATTCGATTTTTTCTAAGTCAAATAGTTTTCACGTATCAGCGTTGCAAAGTCAGCCAAAGTGCGAAAAGTGTCGAGTATTGGGTCGTTTACCTTAATTAAATAGAGGGAAAGTTTTTTTTTATGCTAGACAAGGCAGGTATTTGACCCCAATCGCACTTGGTGTTAAGTGAGATGCAGTCTAGGATGGTACATATCAGTAAGTACTCATAATACTGTAGATAGAAAATTTTACTGAAAGAAAACATTTCTTTGTTTTTGAAAAGAAAGAGAACTGCATTGAAAGATTTTCGAAAATTGTCTACCATACCATACAATGTATTCTGTACATAAGTAAATAAAATAATTTAAGATTTCATGGTTTTCATTTCATTTGATTTATCAAGTTTGTTAAAGAGATTTCATCCTTATACTTAACCCTAACAATTGATGCAATAAAAATACAGGTTGTAATTTTTAATAGATTTCAGTTGGTTTGATTCTGGGTGTGGCAAGAAAATGTTTGTAAATCTTTGAATGTAGTTCTATTTCTTTTCAAAAATAAAGGAATGTTTTCTTTGAGAAAAAAGTTCTATCTACAATATTAAAAGTACTTTCCCTCCAGGTGGCATTATAAAATTCCACCCTGTATTGCGCCATCCAGTCCCAAAATAATTTTTAAAAATATAAAGAACAGGACTTACTAAAGTACTTACTCGTGTTATTATGACATTTGTTGAAACTAAATGTGGTAAGTATTGCCTACTTACTACTAAATTAAGTTAGTGTTATAGTACTTCATTACACAAAGAAAACATCTCTAAGAAAAAATCTGGATATGAAAAACCTACACACAGCAAAATTCTAACAGTAAGAAGGATAAAAGTATTTACTTAATAATTTATTTGATGCATTTAGCTGCATACCATGCCTGTAAAAGTAAGATTTTATGCACAAGAGCCAAACAAACAAGTTTAAGCTTGTAAAGAACTTCCAAACTTATTATTATGTAGAATAAGTTCTTAAAAGTGACATAGTATTTAAAAGTTTTCATCTATTTTTATTTATGAAAATAGCCTTGTCTCCGTCTGTATCATTACCATCAAAATATTACTATTATCTTTAACTCCATTAACATTGATGATTGATTGATACACTTTATTATATATTTACTTAGTTCAGTTGATAACATTCCTATATCATTTTTATCTCAACTTAGATATTTAATATTAATTAAAACCCAATGAATTTAAAACACTCATTTATTAAGAAGGCTTATTTAAAGATAATAATCAATTTATGTTCAATTAAATATTTTGGAATTATGAACACTTTACTTTGGTTTGTTAAGATTTTATTAATTTTCATTAAATATTGGTTTTCCGGGACAAGTTGTACATCATTATTGATCACTTTAACATCTGAAAAGTAAAATATATAACTTTAATTAAATTGATAGATATTGTGCTTACATTTTGTTGTAAACATTAAGGCTCAGTTGCATTACCTAACTTTGACCGTTACTTTAACGATAACTGGTGTTTTCTGAATGAAGTTTGATAGATTTTTGATGTTTGTTATAGTAAGATGGTGCAACCCAGCCTTATAGTTAAATAATTTCATCAAAACTGTACAATACTTTTAGAGTGCAAGAGTAAAAAACATTCATCCTCAAAAACTTTGACCTCTTAAATATTATTGAATAATTAATAGTGCCATCAATTATCAAACGTTTCATAGTTATCATCAAGCATTACCTTACGCTGCAATCACCATTCTCTTTATTTTACACAGGCAAAATATGCATAGAGTTAACGTAACAGTATCACATTGAAAACTCAGATATTGTTGCAATATTGTACAAGGCTTCTGTTACTATTATTTTTAAGATCACTTGTTTCAGCTATAGATTATTTCTTTGAGATATGTATGTACGTAACTATTCTTATTAATTTCATTCGAACAAAACAACACCAACCAAATCAAAACAAACTTTTGTTTAACAGTTTGTCAAGAGGGGGGGCCGGGGGGTGTAGGGACCATAGATTAGAGAGTGATAGGATGTTTCGTTCGGAAATTTAATCAAAAGATTTTGAAACGTCAAAGGACAAAAATGTGAATTTTAACCCGTCTAGCGCCCTTCTGTCAAATTTTGTTTTGTACGACTGAAAAATTAAGGTCCCTCGAAAGTAGGTAAAAGTGGAGCAGGCATAATTTACTTTTATCTTTATGAGATAAAAACAATAATTTTTTAGCGTTGTGAATGTCATCATCATGTTTTAAAAAAAAAACTTCTATTATGGATCGATCGAAAAGCGAAATTTTGGACAGCGTTTTTTTTTTCACAACTTCTATTTTTTAAATTCATATTGATAGGTTACGTCACACTATGGATCGAAATTGCGATTTATGGACATAGCGATATTTTTCATAATTTCTATTTGAAAAAAATACCTATCGATACGTTACGTTATTCTGATGAAATATATGTCGTTAGATTTTTTCTAAAACCAATAGTTTGGTTGGAAAAAAATATTTTCCATTTTCGTTGTATGGAATGAAATGGCTTGTTGACTATAATCCTACACTATCAGCGCGCGCCTAAAGTTGCCCGTTCACAAGTTGTGGTTCTGAAAAATGAAAAAAAAGTTAGTAAAAGTGACTTTTTCAACCGACTTCAAAAAAGGAGGAGGTTCTCAATTCGACCCGTATGTTTTTTTTTTTTCTATGTTTGTTACGCGATAACTCCGCCAATTATGAACCGATTTGAACAAATCTTTTTTCGGCGTATAGGTAATACCTCAAGGGTGGTCCCATTTAAATTTAATAATAGAAAAAACAACCCCCAAGGGTAGAAAATTGGGGATGAACTTTTTTATACGCAATATCCCCGCCGATTATAAATCAATTTGAACGATTATTTTTTTGTTGAATAGGTATTATCAAAAGGGTGGTTTCATGCGAATTTGAAGAAAATATTTCATCCCCAAGGGTGGAAAATTGGAGATGAACTTTTTTATACGCAATATTTTTAATTTTTAGTTTTTTTTTGTGTTCACGCATTTGAAGTCGGTTTTATTTTTTTTAAAAGTTAATTATTTGGAATATCTTTAAAGATTCAACGAAAATATAAAGATTCCATACGTTAGCAATTTAAATTAACCTTAAATTACTGACAAATATTTAACTTATATTTTGGAACCTTGTAACTTCTGAACGGGCAACTTTGGGCGCGCGCTGATAGTTTAGGATTATAGTCAACAAGCTATAGGCTTAGTCGAAATCGACCACTTTAAGTTTCATTCCATACAACGAAAATGGAAAATATTTTTTTCCAGCCAAACTATTGATTTTAGAGAAAAACTTTTAACGACATTTATTCATCAGAATAACATAAGTTACGTTCGATAAGTATTTTTTTCAAATAGAAATTGTGAAAGAAAAAAATCAATATGTCCATAAATCGCTATTTCGATCCATAGTACGTCTTACTGATTAATTAATGTCATTATCCCCTCAAGGATCAATAAGACCGGCGGCGGCTGCGCTGTTCATTATATGCCTTAATAAAACACAGCGTTCTGTTGGAGAGAGCAGTCTATGATCTTTTTCAATTTTAGTCTATGGTATAAAACCAAACACCAAACCAAACACATTGACAAGGGGGCGCCACCATCATTTCAAAATCGGAACCAGCGATTCGGTATTGACGGTAGTGGCGCCCCCCTGTCACTGTCACGGGTGGGACAGTTTGTTTTAATTTATGTATATTACGTTACTTACCAGTTATTAATAATAATTACCGACAGTCGAGGTAAAAGTAAGAAAGTAATCACATTAATTTATCACTTACAAATATCTTATAAGAGAACACCGGCTCGTGTACAGCGTGTACAGCAACACATTTTGAACGTTTTGATATCTTAATTATATTAATATAAATTAGTATAATGAGATTGGAATGTTTAAAATTTAAACGAACTGTTTAAAATTTAATAAATAGGTTTAGATGCGGCGGGGGTGGACCTTGGGCCAACCCTAAGCAGTTTATTTAATTTTATATATACGTGAATGATTTCTTTAATCACATTTACCAAATTATTCTTAATAACCGATTGTTATTAATCATTATTTTTCTATCATAATTAATCATCATAATCAAATCAGATTAAATAAAATCTGAGTTGCGTTCTATATCCTTTAGAGCGCCATGGTCTTTTTTAAAATACAAAACGTTTAACATTTTCGTGCAATATTTCTTTGATAAAAATACTTATAGAAATGCTTTAGTTATTTTATGCGTATTTTTGCGATTGCCTAAAACCCTAAATCTTTATTTTCAAAACAGAAATATATTTTTTTACTGTTCCAGGCGAAATAGGTTGGTGACCAATAGGTTAAACAAAAGTTGTCTATGGTCATAAGTTTTGTGGCCAAAAAAAGTTGAGTGAGACATTTCGCGCTCATTCACTTCCGCCTCCCTCTCGGTCGCAACTGTTTTGCATCTTGTTTCATCGCGGTAAGTTATGTGTAAATATTATTAAAATTATAATCCATTGATTTGTCAAATAATAAAAAACTATTGTACAAATCAATTTCGATGATATATCAACTTAATTGTTTCTTTTCATCGTTCCGTTAGTGTAGGCATCATTTTTGTTGAAGGGGACGCCATTGTAAAACAAATGAAATAATGTTAAACAAACAACTTTTTATGGTTTAAAACTTTTTAAAGTGCAATGATCGAAGTTTTAAGTGTATTTTAGGTTCTTCAGTGCCATAATTTGTGGTTCTTTAGTTCATTAAATGTGTATAATTGCAGTTTCACGATGCCCCGCTTCAACTACGATTCCACCACGGCCGTCTGCATCGCCACGGGTAAGTCTTATAAAGTCTTATTTCCATTATTTTCTGTGTTTTGGTCCTTTTGTTCGTTAAAAATAAACTATGTTTGATGAATAGTTAAGGACCGTCATTTTTCTTCTTTTTTAATTGACATGGCAATGTGTTGTAGGTAGTTCATAACTGCATGTTTATAGGATTTCTCTATCGTTGTTTCTTTATTTTGAGTCTGTTTGTCAAGATCAAGCTTTTTGTTTAAGTCGATAATTTCACACATTTTCTAAATATTGTTGACAAGGGCGCAGCCCCTTAGGTATTCTACTTGCCAAGTTATTTAAATTACCTACACCTACCTACAATCATGGACCTATAAAAATAGGTCCATGTAAGGGTCCATGCCTAACAGTGAATAGTTAATAACCCTTAAGAAATCTTTAAATTTTGAAACCTGTCAATTCCACACAATAGTTGAATTAATTAAGTCCTGACAGGCAACTTATCATTTCATTGTTGATGGACATAAATTCACAATAACTATTATTAAAAGTTACTCAGAGATGATGTTCATATGAATAGTTATGTAAAATAATTTTACATGTAGGATTATTTACTGTTGAAATTGGTGTTACATTATTTAAAATACACAAGTAAGCATAACTTTAGTTCTTATTATAAACAAAGCATTTATTGAATCACTTCCAACTGTTTGCCAAATGTTTGTCTCGAAGCGCTGGTAGGGCAAAAAAAGAATGAGACATGTACCTATAGGCTCCTTAAGAGCATTTGACGACTTGCAAGTACTTATTTAATTAGTCTAAACAAATAAAGATAATTTTGATTTTGACTTCTAATTTAATTAATGTTTCAGTGTAGTTAAAATAATTTATTACTCTGAAATCAAATCAATAATAAGAACTTTATTGAATCCTTCTTAAAATATTAGTAATATCAATGCAGTTTAAATATTATTTAAAAACCTTTTATCATCAGATTTGCAATAGGATTATTTGCATTTGATACTAACTTATATCCTGGATTTGTTATATTTGAATTTTTTAAATTTAGTGTGTTGAATTCTGATTTGACATTCATCTTACTATAGGTACTTCTTTTTTAACCTTGTTTAAGTCTAGATTTAACTATAAATATCTAGCCTTTTATAAATCAAGATTAATAATTATACTAATTAATAATTTACCTACTTGAATAGTGGTAATAATAACATTTATTTTTTATCACTTGTCATAAATTAATTAAATTCGAATAGATGTGCACCAATTGATTGAAGTTATCAATATTCATCATGTTTGAAATTGGTCCTATACCTACTTAAATTATTAATCTAAGGTCCTTATACCTACTTAAATTATTAATCTAAGGTCCTATAATGTTTTAATTAATTTTCATTTTTACAGAAACTAACTAATTTAATTTAGGTATGTTTGATAAGCAGAAATTAGGTACCTACTTATTGTCTCATTGGGGTTAGGTAAGCTTGCTATTTGAACTTGCATTAGTTTTTTTTTAGGAAATATTGTATCAACGCAATGCATTTTTTAGGTAATATGAATTTACTGCAAAATGGTAGGGATTGATACATTTATCATAGGAATATGTTTATTAAGCAGTAAAATAGGTTAATACTAATTTGTAATCATTGATTTCCATCATTACACCTTAACTGGTAGGCATTGGTTTTAATACAATTTACTGTTTTCTTTAGTAATTTGGATATATTACCTACCTATTTATGTAATGTTGTTGTTCAATAATAATAATATTTCAAACTTTTGTTTAGGTACACTAAACTTCTTATTACTGTTAGTAGGTACTAGCTGCTATTAAATTTAATTAAATTTCTTTTATTTATTAGTAAAAAACAAACTTAATTTCAATTACCAGAACAATATATGTAGGTAATTAATCAGGTAGGCATTGTAAAATTTGTCACTTGTTCATTGCATAACCAAGGGTTATGTTTATAACTGAATATGAATTTATTGATGATTTATTTTCAGGAAATTTGTTGGGACTATAGTTTGCCATTTTGTTTTCTGTATGTACCTCAAAATTAGCATGATTGATATTGCTTTAAGATGATGTTCTAAGGCCTTGTCAAAATGCTTTAGATATTTTAGCGGAGAGTGTTAGAAGATAATGAAAGTATTTTTTATAATATTACATAACTGAGTTGAAAATTAGCATTAATTATGTGACCAATCTTTTAATTATCTTCCCTGTGTCATATAAATCTATAACACTTTTTATCATTTAATTTAGATACTGAAGTTGCATTCTTTACACGTTTATAGTTTACTAGCTTTCCGCCCGCGGCTCCGCACGCGTGAAATTTCGTTTGTCACAGATCATCATAAATTATAGCCTATAATTATGTTATTCTGGATTATGAACAATAATACTGTAAAGTTTCATCAAAATCCGTTCAGTGGTTTTTGAGCCTATTCATTACAAACATACAAAAATAGGTACAAATCTTTCCTCTTTATAATACATATTAGTATAGATGACAATAATTTCAAGAGAAAATTGACTTGAATCTTTTAGAGTTTTCGTTATTTTTGTCTTGATAAGGTATCAGCATATTATCTGAAAATAAAGAAACCACCTGCATTTTGTTTTTCGAAGCAAATTACTTTCTTTTAAATTATGTATTCGTAATGCATAA
>NW_026973576.1:0-74920 GCF_963855985.1 Ostrinia nubilalis
TGGGAATTTTGGAAATTCCTTGTTGTAACTAAGCTTTAAGTTTACTAAGGTACTTATATGCCAAATTTCAAGCGTCTAACTTAAGCGGTTTAGATTTTTCATACAAAAGGATTTTCCCGCTAATTCCCGTTCCCGTGGGAATTCCTAAGTATCCTATAACCTGCCCAGGAGTATGAAGAATAATTGTACCAAGTTTCGTTAAAATCCGTCGAGTAGTTTTTGTTTCTATAAGGAACATACAGACAGACAGATAGACAAAAATTTTACTGATTGCATTTTTGGCATCAGTATCGATCACTAATTACCCCCTGATAGTTATTTTGAAAATATATTTCATGTACAGAATTGACCTCTCTACAGA
The DNA here is from genome assembly GCF_963855985.1 of Ostrinia nubilalis. NCBI lineage: Eukaryota > Metazoa > Arthropoda > Insecta > Lepidoptera > Crambidae > Ostrinia > Ostrinia nubilalis. Next base: position 362 of record NW_026973576.1, read on the forward strand.
TATATTATAAGTATAGATAACCGATTGTTATTAATAATTATTTTTCTATCATAATTAATCATCATAATCAAATCAGATTAAATAAAATCTGAGTTGCGTTCTATATCCGTTAGAGCGCCATGGTCTTTTTTAAAATACAAAACGTTTAACATTTCCGTGCAATATTTCTTTGATAAAAAATACTTATAGAAATGCTTAAGTTATTTTATGCGTATTTTTGCGATTGCCTAAAACCCTAAATCTTTATTTTCAAAACAGAAATATATTTTTTTACTGTTCCAGGCGAAATAGGTTGGTGACCAATAGGTTAAACACCACCAAACAAAAGTTGTCTATGGTCATAAGTTTTGTAGGAAAAAAAAGTTTGCCTGAGACATTTCGCGCTCATTCACTTCCGCCTCCCTCTCGGTCGCAACTGTTTTGCATCTTGTTTCATCGCGGTAAGTTATGTGTAAATATTATTAAAATTATTATCCATAGGTTTGTCAAATAATAAAATACTATTGTACAAATCAATTTTGATGATATATTAACTTAATTGTTTCTTTTCATCGTTCCGTTAGTGTAGGCATCATTTTTGTTGAAGGGGACGCCATTGTAAAACAAATGAAATAATGTTAAACAAACAACTTTTTATGGTTTAAAACTTTTTAAAGTGTAATGATCGAAGTTTTAAGTGTATTTTAGGTTCTTCAGTGCCATAATTTGTGGTTCTTTAGTTCATTAAATGTGTATAATTGCAGTTTCACGATGCCCCGCTTCAACTACGATTCCACCACGGCCGTCTGCATCGCCACGGGTAAGTCATTTAAAGTCTTATTTGTTCTTCTTTCCATTATTTTCTGTGTTTAGGTCCTTTGGTTCGTTAAAAATATACTATGTTTGGCTTTGATGAATAGTTATGGACCGCCATTTTTCTTCTTTTCTAATTGACATGGCAATGGTGTTGTAGGTAGTTCATAATTGCAAATTTATAGGATTTCTCTATCGTTGTTTCTTTATTTTGAGTCTGTTCGTTAAGATCTAGCTTTTTCAAGTCAATAACTTCACACATTTTCTAAATATGGTTGACAAGGGCGTAGCCCCTTATTCTATTTGCCAAGTTACATAAATTACCTTTATCTACCTACAATCATGGACCTATAAAAAAGGTCCATGCCTAACAGTAAATAGTTAATAACACGTAAGAAATCTTTATATTTTGAAACATGTCAATTCCACACAAGGTACTTGTATTAATAATGTCCTAACAGGCAAGTTATCATTTCATTGTTGATGAACATAAATTCTCATTAAAGTTATTTAGATCTTCTTACTCTGAGATGGTTTTCATATGAATAGTTATGTAAAATAATTTTACATGTAGGATTATTTACTGTTGAAATTGGTGTTACATTAGGTATTTAAAATACACAAGTAAGCATACCTTTAGTTCTTATTATAAACAAAGCATTTATTGAATCACATCTAATTTAATTAATGTTTCAGTGTAGTTAAAATAATTGATTTGCTCTCAAATCAAATCAATAATAAGAACTTGATTGAATCCTTCTCAAATATTGGTAGGTAATATCAATGCAGTTTAAATATTATTTGAAAACCTTCAGATTTGCAATAGGATTATTTGCATTTGATACTACTTATATCCTGCGCTTGTTATATTTGTATTTATTTATCAATATTTTCAATTTAGTGTGTTGAATTCTGATTTGACATTCATCTTACTGGGTATAGGTAGGTACTTTTTTTGAACTTGTATAAGTCTGGATCTGACCATAATATCTAGCCTTTTATAAATCAAGATGAATAATTATACTAATTATAATTTACCTACTTGAATAGTGGTAGTAATAACATAAGTTTATCTCTTGTCATAAATTAATTAAATTCAAATAGATGTGCACCAATTGATTGAAGTTATCAATATTCATCATGTTTGAAATTGGTCCTATACCTACTTAGATTATTAATCTAAGGTCCTATAATATTTTTCATTTTTACAGAAACATAAATTCTAAATTTCTTTTGATTCATATTATTACTAATTTAATTTAGGTATGTTTGATAAGCAGAAATTAGGTAGGTAGGTACCTACTTATTGTCTCAATGGGGTTAGGTAAGCCTGTTATTTGAATTTGCATTAGTTTTATTTTAGGAAATATTGTATCAATGCAATGCATTTTTTAGGTAGGATTAGCCTAATAAAATTACTTGTTGTAATATGAACTTACTGCAAAATGGTACAGTTACAGTAAAATAGGTTAGTACTAATTTGTATAATCATTGATTTCCATCATTACATACCTTAACTGGTAGGCATTTGTTTTTAATACAATTTACTGTTTTCTTTAGTATTTATTATAAACCAAGCATATTTTGTGATAGAGCATGTGCAATGGCTTCTAAATTAATTACTATTTCAGTGTAGTGTTAAGATAATTGAACCGCTCAATCAAAACATTAATAAGAACTTGATTGAATACTTCTTACATTTAGTAATATCATAATAAGTACCAATGCAGTTTGAATATTATTTGAAAACCTGTTATCATCAGATTTGCAATAGGACTAGCATTTGATACAATACTTAAATCCTGCGTTTGATATATTTGTACTATTTATTGATCAATATTTTGATTTTAGTGTGTCGATTTTGATTTGACATTCATCTTACTATACTTTTTTTAATTAGATAAGTCTGGATCTGACCATCTAGCTAGCCTATTAGAAGTTAAGATTAATAATTATACTAATCAATAATTTACCTGCTATAATAGAGTGGTAATATTATCATTCATTTTATCTTTTTTATTTATTTATTTTATTTATTTATTTTAATTACACAGGTTTACTTTTGACATAAATTAATTAAATTCAAATAGATTTGCACCAATTGATTGAAGTTTACACTATCAATAGTTATCATGTTTGAAATTGGTCCTATTATAATATTTTTGATTAATTTCCATTTTTACAGCAACTAAATTCTACATTTCTTTTGATTCATGTTATAGGTATGTAGAAGCATTACCTAATTAAAGATTTTTTTTCTGAAAATTACAGTCTAAGATAATATTTTTTTTTCTGACAATTGAAGTCTAGAATAATGTATTACATAGTATTAAAATATTATTAATTTGATAGTAGTAAATTATTGTTTGGTACACAATTTAATAAGTAAACAAATTACTTATTAACATATTTTTATGAATAAACAGGTAGGTAGGTATATGAGTATATTTGATATAAGCAGAAATTAGGTACCCATTGCCTTATTGGCATTATGTAAGCTTTCTATTTGAACTTTTAAGTAGGTATGCATCAAACTTATTTTCAATCACTAAAACAAAATAGGTAATTAATCAAGTAGGCATTGTCAATTTGTCACGTTTATTGCATAACCAAGGGTTTATATGAACTTATTGATGATTGATTTTTAAAAAAACATGTTTGTTGACATTAAGTTTGCCATTTTGTTTTCTTATGTGTGTAGGTACCTCCAAATTAGCATGTTTGATATTGCTACAAGGTGATGTTTAGGCGTTTTATGATAATGAACATATAACATTTTTTTATAATTCTAAATTATAATGAAGTTACGTTCTTTACACATTTCTATTTTTTATGACAACACTTTTAAGCGAAAATTGACTTGTATCTTTTTATTAATATTTCGTTATTTTTTTCCTGATGAGGTAGTATCAGCATAATATTATCTGGAAATAGAGAAACCACTTGCACTTTTCGAAACAAATTTCAATTTTTTCGAATTATTTATTCATAAATTATTATGCGCGACTTCATTGTCAGACTATAACTATTAATTAATTATTAATTTCTGGTAAAGGATTGTCCCATCAAGGCGATGCACGGTATAAAGGTAATAATGCACAGTGTGTAGCCATGTCAGCGTGTGCTTCCGCTTTGTCAGTTATTAAAAATCGGGCCGTGTTTGATGTTGCGGATATCAATACTATTCTTCAGTACGGTGATTTACTTTACTTGCAGTGCAAACCTCGGGACCACGTTTTCTTATTACCAGACGAATTGCCAAATGATTATCGAGTAGGGAACTTCGCGGTTAACATTAATGCAATGGAACCCAACTGGATTGAAAACGGGCTTTTTCCAGCTTCACTGCGCGATGTTGATGTTGCAACATTGCAATTAGTTCATATTTTGCGCGACCGTGTATTCACTCGCGAACGTAACGATACTCGGGATAGTTACTTGTTCACCGGGAACAATTATACGGTTTCTTTTTGGAAATTTGGCAACAAATTTTATTTATTTAATAGCCATGCGGTTGGCATCAATAATAAATTTAATCATCGGGACGAAACTCAAAATAAGGCGCGTTTGTTTTGTTGCCAAAATTTAGAAGATCTCGCAAAATTACTGTTCATAGGACATGCGTATACCTCGGCGCAATATTCTATACATAAATTAACTGTAGTAAATTTTGCGCTAAACTTAGATCCCGTCGTCCCACTCGAGCCACGCGACGCGAAATTAACAACGTTGAAACCTGTCGTAGTCCTTGAAAAAGTTGAGTTAGAATCAATAGACATTGCACCGGTGCAATCAACCAAACGAGGTCGACCCAAAAAAAAGAGATCATCTAAATCTAAAGTAGATTCTTCCGCACCGAAAAAATCTAAATTAATTAATGAAAAATTAAAACCAGTTGTGGTTCTTGAGAAAGTAGATTTAACTGCGTTAAAAATTGCCCATGATGCGAAACCTTTGTCCGTCAGTACTACACATTCTGATGTCAAATTGAAATTAAAGCCAGTCGTTGTAATTGATCGGGTCGATTTAAATAGCGGTCGGGTTAGTAACGTAACGTCAACCAAAACTCTTAAACACCGAGAGGCCGTAAAACGTTATGCTACCCAGAACCCAACTATCAATAGGGACGCGGTAAAACGTTACTCGCAAAACAATCCCTCCGTTAACAGGGACGCGGTTCAACGGTACGTTCAAAAAAATCCTTCCGTTCACAGGGACGCGGTTACACGATACTCTCAAAACAATCCCTCCGTTAACAGGGACGCGGTAAAACGATACACTCAAAATAATCCATCCGTTCATAGGGACTCGGTTAAACGGTATTCGCAACAACACCCGGAAGTTAATAAAGAAGCGTCAAAACAATATAATGTAGTAAATCGAAACTTAGAACCCGCGTTGCGTAATTCCAATATTTTGATCGGACAAAAACAAAACGATGACTTAGATTCAATTCAGACTCATTCTTTTAAAAAAATATCTTTAAATGACAGTCACAGATGTCCTCAATGTCAGGCGCGAATTTTTGTTGAGGAAAAAGGTAGAGTCAAGTGGTGTTGTGGTTCTGGAGCATATAATGTTCAAAATTTACCGCCGTTAACCGAAGAGTTCTATTCCCACCCAGCTTTCCTTCTAAGACCGCGAGCTTTCAATAATTTGTTTTCGTTTAGCGCATTAGGCGTTTCTCATGGTTTTCATCAACCAAATTCCGGTGTGTCTTTCTTAAAAATTCAGGGCCGAACTTACCATCGCGTTTTTGATTTAGCTTACACTGACACATATAATCCTATCGGTATGTACATTTACGACGAAAGGGAAAGGACAGCTGTAAGCCAAAATTTAGACATGGAGGTAGTTCGCTGCATTACCAATTTTATGCATAATGTTAGTCCGTACATAGATTGTTTTAAACGTTTAAGTCAGGAGCCTTCCGAGGAGGCACATTTGATATTTGAACCCACGTCGCGACGCTCCCATGGTAATATTTTGGGAGACATGCCAATCGGTTCGGAAATAGCCGCAATTCTGAGCACAGAACGCGAACGCTATATTCCTAAAGCTATAGTCATATGGCGCATAGGTGCTCGAAAACCGCACACTGTAGACATTTTACATCCGCTGTATGAAACTTTCCAATATCCTTTGCTGTATCCACACGGTAATCCCGGTTGGTTACCGAATAGACTCGATAACAACGGCGTAAAACTAACACAAAATAAATACGTCCGTTGTTTGTTGCTATCTGAGCCGCGGTTTTCAGAGTTGAACAGACTTTCTGAGGAATGGATAGTAGATATGTTTTGTAGAATTTCAGAGGAACGACTTAGGTACATTTTTAACATGCAGAATCATTCCTCAGATGCTGCTCTTAGATCTGCTCCCCTTCAGGAAGTAGAAAACTCAGTAGAGATAAGTAACCAGATAGCAGCAGATGAAACCATACGGGGAGAGGGCGGTGTTGTGCCGGGACGTGTCTATCTGCCCAATACATTTACTGGAGGTCCACGGTATATGAAAACTAAATATATGGATGCGATTGCACTGGTCAATAGACTGGGCACTCCATCATACTTTTTAACGATGACATGCAATCCAAAGTGGCCCGAGATCCAACAATCTACTCCACAAGGACAAAGGCCTAATCCTTTAATTTGTGCGAGAGTTTTTAACTTGAAACTCGCACAACTTTTAAAAGACCTTAGAACTGGTGCTTGGTTTGGTAGATGTATGTATATTATGCATGTCATAGAGTTTCAAAAACGAGGACTGCCCCATGCCCACATTTGTTTTAGAATCGAAGGGGGTGGTCCCATACAAAATTTTGAAATCGATCAATTTGTAAGGGCAGATATCCCTCCTCCTTCTGAGGCAGGTGGTAGATTACGCAAGGCTGTGCTTGATCACATGATACACGGCCCATGTGGACCTCCACATAGAACAGATTTGCCATGTTGGGATACTGAAAAAATGAAATGCACAAAGTATTTCCCCAAATCTGAAACGGCTGTAACTTACTGCGATGACAAAGGTTTTGTTCATTTACGCCGTGATAGTAAAAACCAAGCCACCATTAAATTTAGAAATAGAGACATAACGGTTAGTGATTTGTGGGTCGTTCCGTACAATGCCGCTCTTCTCCTCAAGTATGACTGTCACATAAATTTATTAGCATATTCCGCACGCGCGATCGTCAAATATCTATTCAAATACATGACCAAAGGTCCTGACGAATCGCGCGTTACAGTCGTTCCCGATTCAGATAAAAACAATGAAATCGAGCAGTATGTCACCAAACGTTACCTTGGTTCTTGCGAAGCGACGTGGCGCATTTTAGAGTTTGACGTAACAGCTCGCGAACCGAACGTAAAGCAGCTCGCCGTACACCTTGAGGGCCAACAATCCATCTTTTTCAAGCCGGGAACCGAAGCAGATGCCGCGCGCCGCGCTCATTCGGACTTAATAACTTATTTTAAAAGGCCTCTCGGTGAACAGTTTGATAACATAACGTATTTAGATTTTTACGAGCGGTTTATTGTACATTCACGACGTCCCACCACAAAAAACGTAGAAATCTTTGAATTGAGCAATAATAAATTTTTGACAAGACGGCAAAGGGGCGAATTAGTGTCGCGTTTATTCTGGGTCGCGCCAAACAGAGGTGAATTATTTTACTTGCGTCTTCTTTTAGCGTCTCAGCCGTGTCGTAGTTACGACGATTTATATAAACTTGGTGGTCCATTGTGCAAAACTTTCCAGGAAGCTGCGAAAGCTCTCGGGATCGCGGACGATGAAGCGGAGTATGAGATTGCTATGCAGGAAGCATCTACATTTTTGACTGGACCACGGCTGCGTAACTTTTTCGTACTCTTAGCTGTGAACGGGGTTAGGGTCGTTTCTTTGTGGGATAAGTACAAACATTTAATTGGTCAGGATTTTTTGCAGCGTTTATCCGATGACGCAGAAAAAGCGTACAAACTTTGTCTCGTCCAAATCGACCGGTTATTGCGTAAACATGGGACATCCCTTGTCGAGCAAGGGTTACCGGGCGTTATAGACGATTCGACCGAAGTAGGCCGCGAGCGCGTCGAATATAATCGCGACGAGTTAAACACGTTCGTGAGTAGCTGGCTACCAAAATTATCCCCCGACCAAAACCTCGTGTTTAGTTATATTCACACTCTCCTGAGTGACAGCGAGTTCCGAAACTCTAACAATACTGCCATTTTCATTGACGGGCCTGCCGGAACAGGTAAAACTTTGCTTTTAAATGTAATTACTGCACACGCACGCGGAAATTCAGGAATTGTCTTGTGTACGGCGAGTTCAGGTATCGCGGCGCAAAATTACGTAGGCGGCATTACGGCACATAGCATGTTTAAATTCCCCCTCAACCCCGTAGATGATCTTGGTTACTGGAGCATTACCAATGGTTCGCAGCGCGCTGAGCTTGTTCGACAAGCTGACGTTATTATTTACGACGAAGCCCCTATGGCTCACAAATATTTAATTCACCTGCTTGATAGGTCTCTCCGCGATTTGATGAAGTGTAACAGGCTTTTTGGTGGGAAAATCGTAATTTTCGCAGGAGATTTCCGTCAGATACCTCCTGTCGTAGTAAAAGCTAAAAGTAACTCTGACGTAATCAATTGTTCAGTCAAGTCCTCACCGATTTGGGAACAAATTAAAATTTTCAACTTGAGCACTTCCCAACGTAACAGAGACGACCCAGAGTATTCTGACTTTTTATTAAAACTGGGATCGAATCAATTGCCGGTTCAAACTGTAAAGGTGAATCGTTCAATTTTAAATTTAGTAGATTTAACTTCCCACCTTTCTTATGTTACAGATTTGAACGATTTAATAGATTTTGTTTTTTCACATGTTGTCATTATTGAACCGGACACGTGTGCTGGTCGAGCAATACTCACCACACACAATCAAAACGTTAGGGAAATTAATTCCATAGTATTAGATAGAGTAGAGTCGGAACCGTTACACTTTTATTCAATCGATAAAGTCCTTTCCGATAACGCGGACGATATATTTTTAGGCGCGGACGCGTTAAATAAACTGCAGCCAAAGGGTGTTCCAGAACATGATCTAACACTAAAAGTAGGATGCGTGTGCATGATAATCCGCAATCTTAGTTTTTCAGACCGACTGGTCAATGGCACAAAAGTTATCGTCGTGAAAACTACGCCGCGCATAATAACCGTTCGCAAGCCAGGCGAAACAAACGAATTTTTGATTCCGCGTATCTTGTTTAAAGCTCCAATCGAACCGGATAGCCCCATCGAAATGACGCGACGGCAATTCCCCTTAGCTCTGTGTTATGCCATGACTGTTCATAAGAGTCAGGGGCAGACTATAAATCGGGTAGGCGTAGACTTGCGGTCGGACGTGTTCAGTCATGGCCAATTGTACGTAGCGTTAGGTCGGGTCCAAGAAAAATCGGATATCAAAATTTTAGTTTCGCGCGATAAATTAGTCGACGATAAACTTTTGCTTAATAATGTAGTGTACCCGCAGCTTCTTTAGATTACTTTTTTTATATATTTTTTTATTTTTACGCAGTTTCTCGGAAAGTGTAAATATAATTCACCTCATCAATCAATTGACAATTCTTTTGTGTAAATATATTTTAAAATCAATTAAAATCAAGCTGACACGCCTATACACGTGCATTATTTATTTATTTTTGCTTTTTTATACTCATTTCGCATGAATTCAAAATTTGGTGGTTTTTGTTTGGGCATGTTGGTTTTGTGTATATGAGTTATGCGTGTGTGGTGGTGTGAGTGGAGATAGTGAAGTATCGGGGGAATGGGCTATGTTAAATATCATCTCTACACTGTAGGGGTGGATCGGTATAGCGTCGTCACTTGGAGTATAAATCCATTTACATTGGTGTTTGATTTTAGAATAGGAGCTTTCTCGGTCAACCAAATTGAAGAAGAGATGTTATGATATCGCTGAAGGGCGAACTGAAGGATAGACGTGGACGACTGTTGGGGGGACACGCCAGCCTGTGGGCTGATGTTGCTGATGCTGTGGGAAACACCGGCGGACGTCTTGGGGAAGGTAACGACATCGAAGCGAAGAGTGTGGAGTTCGACAGCCGCATAGCTGCGGGCGTGAAGTTGAGGGGGAAGAGACCGGAGAGAAGATGCAGGGGTGACGAATCAAGGTAAGGTTAATAACCGCTTGATAATGTCCCACTTGTGCCAATTGAATGCCTCAGCGTCGACGGAATGTCAGGAAGTCTAGGTACAAGTACGAGTATGCCAATATAACAAACATATGCATGGTTCCGGAGGCAACGAGCAATGGGTGTGTTGATTTTTTGTTAGTTATATGCCATTTTAAGCGTAACTGAACGGAATTGTTCTTACCAGCATATAATGGATATCGTATAATTGTCATTTTGTAAAAGTAAGCTTCAACCAAACCAACGCATGCAAATCACCATCGCCGACGCGATCATAGGCGAATGACAGGTCGCACGACCAGTCATTGGCCTATGATCGCGCCGGCGATGGCAATCTGCACGCGTTGGTTTGGTTGAAGCTGAAATAATGTACAGGGGTAGCCTTTTTTTTCGCCTTACTTGAATAAGCAATGCACGCTGCGTCGTAGGTTACACTGAAGAACATAGGTACTTTTATAGATATATAAAGTGCTTTAAACGGTTATGTGGAGAGTAGGTTTTCGAGGGAGCACATATAATATTTGAACCCATGCAATGACCGTGACGTAATGAATATGTCCGTTTGTTTCTTGCTATCTAAACCGCGGTGTTCCGATTTTTTTTATATTGTATGTAAAAAAATACAGTTGGCTTTAGGGATGGTCAATGGGGCCACTCCCGCCGCAACTTGACCTATTTTTAATACTATGTTGCATAAATTAATAATAAAACATAATGACAATAAAGTGATCCCCTCCATTGTCAAGATTATCTTCAGTCTGAATTGTTATTTTTATTAAATTAAAAAGAAAGATCTTGAATTTGTCATTCTCACTAAAATGTCTCTAAAATATGATCGAGTGAAGCGATGGCTGGCTCATCCGTCATGTCTGTGAACAGGCGCTGCCTTCGGGGACTGGTCAAACCAAGTTGTCCAGATTTTTACGCTTTTAATTTTGAATGGGGTGATGTTATAGTATTACTTTGCCACAGTTCCCATAGCATAGATAGTCAAAAATATTTTTGGTTACTTTAGTGTCAAAACAGTCACATTATTGGTAATAACACATTACACGATTGAAAGGGATCCTCTTCGATCTTATTGTGTTTAAGTTTTTTCAGTCTGAATTATTACTATCATTAGAATATGAAAAAAGATATCTTGGATTTGTCATTCTCACTAAAATGTCTCTGGGGTGGTGGCGTGGTGAGGCGGGTCGTTACATTCTCTAAAATATGATCGAGTGAAGCGATGGCTGGCTCATCCGTCATGTCTGTGAACAGGCGCTGCCTTCGGGGACTGGTCAAACCAAGTTGTCCAGATTTTTACGCTTTTAATTTTGAATGGGGTGATGTTATAGCATTACTTTGCCACAGTTCCCATAGATAGTCAAAAATATTTTTGGTTACTTTAGTGTCAAAACAGTCACATTATTGGTAATAAAACATTACACGATTGGAAGGGATCCTCTTCAATCTTATTGTGTTTAAGTTTTTTCAGTCTGAATTATTACTATCATTAGAATATGAAAAAAGATATCTTGGATTTGTCATTCTCACTAAAATGTCTCTGGGGTGGTGGCGTGGTGAGGCGGGTCGTTACATTCTCTAAAATATGATCGAGTGAAGCGATGGCTGGCTCATCCGTCATGTCTGTGAACAGGCGCTGCCTTCGGGGACTGGTCAAACCAAGTTGTCCAGATTTTTACGCTTTTAATTTTGAATGGGGTGATGTTATAGTATTACTTTGCCACAGTTCCCATAGCATAGATAGTCAAAAATATTTTTGGTTACTTTAGTGTCAAAACAGTCACATTATTGGTAATAAAACATTACACGATTGGAAAGGATCCTCTTCAATCTTATTGTGTTTAAGTTGTTTCAGTCTGAATTATTACTATCATTAGAATATGAAAAAAGATATCTTGGATTTGTCATTCTCACTAAAATGTCTCTGGGGTGGTGGCGTGGTGAGGCGGGTCGTTACATTCTCTAAAATATGATCGAGTGAAGCGATGGCTGGCTCATCCGTCATGTCTGTGAACAGGCGCTGCCTTCGGGGACTGGTCAAACCAAGTTGTCCAGATTTTTACGCTTTTAATTTTGAATGGGGTGATGTTATAGTATTACTTTGCCACAGTTCCCATAGCATAGATAGTCAAAAATATTTTTGGTTACTTTAGTGTCAAAACAGTCACATTATTGGTAATAAAACATTACACGATTGGAAAGGATCCTCTTCAATCTTATTGTGTTTAAGTTGTTTCAGTCTGAATTATTACTATCATTAGAATATGAAAAAAGATATCTTGGATTTGTCATTCTCACTAAAATGTCTCTGGGGTGGTGGCGTGGTGAGGCGGGTCGTTACATTCTCTAAAATATGATCGAGTGAAGCGATGGCTGGCTCATCCGTCATGTCTGTGAACAGGCGCTGCCTTCGGGGACTGGTCAAACCAAGTTGTCCAGATTTTTACGCTTTTAATTTTGAATGGGGTGATGTTATAGTATTACTTTGCCACTGTTCCCATAGCATAGATAGTCAAAAATATTTTTGGTTACTTTAGTGTCAAAACAGTCACATTATTGGTAATAAAACATTACACGATTGGAAAGGATCCTCTTCAATCTTATTGTGTTTAAGTTGTTTCAGTCTGAATTATTACTATCAGTAGAATATGAAAAAAGATATCTTGGATTTGTCATTCTCACTAAAATGTCTCTGGGGTGGTGGCGTGGTGAGGCGGGTCGTTACATTCTCTAAAATATGATCGAGTGAAGCGATGGCTGGCTCATCCGTCATGTCTGTGAACAGGCGCTGCCTTCGGGGACTGGTCAAACCAAGTTGTCCAGATTTTTACGCTTTTAATTTTGAATGGGGTGATGTTATAGTATTACTTTGCCACAGTTCCCATAGCATAGATAGTCAAAAATATTTTTGGTTACTTTAGTGTCAAAACAGTCACATTATTGGTAATAACACATTACACGATTGAAAGGGATCCTTTTCAATCTTATTGTGTTTAAGTTTTTTCAGTCTAGAATATGAAAAAAGATATCTTGGATTTGTCATTCTCACTAAAATGTCTCTGGGGTGGTGGCGTGGTGAGGCGGGTCGTTACATTCTCTAAAATATGATCGAGTGAAGCGATGGCTGGCTCATCCGTCATGTCTGTGAACAGGCGCTGCCTTCGGGGACTGGTCAAACCAAGTTGTCCAGATTTTTACGCTTTTAATTTTGAATGGGGTGATGTTATAACATTACTTTGCCACAGTTCCCATAGATAGTCAAAAATATTTTTGGTTACTTTAGTGTCAAAACAGTCACATTATTGGTAATAAAACATTACACGATTGGAAGGGATCCTCTTCAATCTTATTGTGTTTAAGTTGTTTCAGTCTGAATTATTACTATCATTAGAATATGAAAAAAGATATCTTGGATTTGTCATTCTCACTAAAATGTCTCTGGGGTGGTGGCGTGGTGAGGCGGGTCCTTACATTCTCTAAAATATGATCGAGTGAAGCGATGGCTGGCTCATCCGTCATGTCTGTGAACAGGCGCTGCCTTCGGGGACTGGTCAAACCAAGTTGTCCAGATTTTTACGCTTTTAATTTTGAATGTGGTGATGTTATAGCATTACTTTGCCACAGTTCCCATAGATAGTCAAAAATATTTTTGGTTACTTTAGTGTCAAAACAGTCACATTATTGGTAATAAAACATTACACGATTGGAAGGGATCCTCTTCAATCTTATTGTGTTTAAGTTTTTTCAGTCTGAATTATTACTATCATTAGAATATGAAAAAAGATATCTTGGATTTGTCATTCTCACTAAAATGTCTCTGGGGTGGTGGCGTGGTGAGGCGGGTCGTTACATTCTCTAAAATATGATCGAGTGAAGCGATGGCTGGCTCATCCGTCATGTCTGTGAACAGGCGCTGCCTTCGGGGACTGGTCAAACCAAGTTGTCCAGATTTTTACGCTTTTAATTTTGAATGGGGTGATGTTATAGTATTACTTTGCCACAGTTCCCATAGCATAGATAGTCAAAAATATTTTTGGTTACTTTAGTGTCAAAACAGTCACATTATTGGTAATAACACATTACACGATTGAAAGGGATCCTCTTCAATCTTATTGTGTTTGAGTTTTTTCAGTCTGAATTATTACTATCATTAGAATATGAAAAAAGATATCTTGGATTTGTCATTCTCACTAAAATGTCTCTGGGGTGGTGGCGTGGTGAGGCGGGTCGTTACATTCTCTAAAATATGATCGAGTGAAGCGATGGCTGGCTCATCCGTCATGTCTGTGAACAGGCGCTGCCTTCGGGGACTGGTCAAACCAAGTTGTCCAGATTTTTACGCTTTTAATTTTGAATGGGGTGATGTTATAGTATTACTTTGCCACAGTTCCCATAGCATAGATAGTCAAAAATATTTTTGGTTACTTTAGTGTCAAAACAGTCACATTATTGGTAATAACACATTACACGATTGAAAGGGATCCTCTTCAATCTTATTGTGTTTGAGTTTTTTCAGTCTGAATTATTACTATCATTAGAATATGAAAAAAGATATCTTGGATTTGTCATTCTCACTAAAATGTCTCTGGGGTGGTGGCGTGGTGAGGCGGGTCGTTACATTCTCTAAAATATGATCGAGTGAAGCGATGGCTGGCTCATCCGTCATGTCTGTGAACAGGCGCTGCCTTCGGGGACTGGTCAAACCAAGTTGTCCAGATTTTTACGCTTTTAATTTTGAATGGGGTGATGTTATAGTATTACTTTGCCACTGTTCCCATAGCATAGATAGTCAAAAATATTTTTGGTTACTTTAGTGTCAAAACAGTCACATTATTGGTAATAAAACATTACACGATTGGAAAGGATCCTCTTCAATCTTATTGTGTTTAAGTTGTTTCAGTCTGAATTATTACTATCAGTAGAATATGAAAAAAGATATCTTGGATTTGTCATTCTCACTAAAATGTCTCTGGGGTGGTGGCGTGGTGAGGCGGGTCGTTACATTCTCTAAAATATGATCGAGTGAAGCGATGGCTGGCTCATCCGTCATGTCTGTGAACAGGCGCTGCCTTCGGGGACTGGTCAAACCAAGTTGTCCAGATTTTTACGCTTTTAATTTTGAATGGGGTGATGTTATAGTATTACTTTGCCACAGTTCCCATAGCATAGATAGTCAAAAATATTTTTGGTTACTTTAGTGTCAAAACAGTCACATTATTGGTAATAAAACATTACACGATTGGAAAGGATCCTCTTCAATCTTATTGTGTTTAAGTTGTTTCAGTCTGAATTATTACTATCATTAGAATATGAAAAAAGATATCTTGGATTTGTCATTCTCACTAAAATGTCTCTGGGGTGGTGGCGTGGTGAGGCGGGTCGTTACATTCTCTAAAATATGATCGAGTGAAGCGATGGCTGGCTCATCCGTCATGTCTGTGAACAGGCGCTGCCTTCGGGGACTGGTCAAACCAAGTTGTCCAGATTTTTACGCTTTTAATTTTCAATGGGGTGATGTTATAGTATTACTTTGCCACTGTTCCCATAGCATAGATAGTCAAAAATATTTTTGTTTACTTTAGTGTCAAAACAGTCACATTATTGGTAATAAAACATTACACGATTGGAAAGGATCCTCTTCAATCTTATTGTGTTTAAGTTGTTTCAGTCTGAATTATTACTATCATTAGAATATGAAAAAAGATATCTTGGATTTGTCATTCTCACTAAAATGTCTCTGGGGTGGTGGCGTGGTGAGGCGGGTCGTTACATTCTCTAAAATATGATCGAGTGAAGCGATGGCTGGCTCATCCGTCATGTCTGTGAACAGGCGCTGCCTTCGGGGACTGGTCAAACCAAGTTGTCCAGATTTTTACGCTTTTAATTTTGGATGGGGTGATGTTATAGCATTACTTTGCCACAGTTCCCATAGATAGTCAAAAATATTTTTGGTTACTTTAGTGTCAAAACAGTCACATTATTGGTAATAACACATTACACGATTGAAAGGGATCCTCTTCAATCTTATTGTGTTTGAGTTTTTTCAGTCTGAATTATTACTATCATTAGAATATGAAAAAAGATATCTTGGATTTGTCATTCTCACTAAAATGTCTCTGGGGTGGTGGCGTGGTGAGGCGGGTCGTTACATTCTCTAAAATATGATCGAGTGAAGCGATGGCTGGCTCATCCGTCATGTCTGTGAACAGGCGCTGCCTTCGGGGACTGGTCAAACCAAGTTGTCCAGATTTTTACGCTTTTAATTTTGGATGGGGTGATGTTATAGCATTACTTTGCCACAGTTCCCATAGATAGTCAAAAATATTTTTGGTTACTTTAGTGTCAAAACAGTCACATTATTGGTAATAACACATTACACGATTGGAAAGGATCCTCTTCAATCTTATTGTGTTTAAGTTGTTTCAGTCTGAATTATTACTATCATTAGAATATGAAAAAAGATATCTTGGATTTGTCATTCTCACTAAAATGTCTCTGGGGTGGTGGCGTGGTGAGGCGGGTCGTTACATTCTCTAAAATATGATCGAGTGAAGCGATGGCTGGCTCATCCGTCATGTCTGTGAACAGGCGCTGCCTTCGGGGACTGGTCAAACCAAGTTGTCCAGATTTTTACGCTTTTAATTTTGAATGTGGTGATGTTATAGCATTACTTTGCCACAGTTCCCATAGATAGTCAAAAATATTTTTGGTTACTTTAGTGTCAAAACGGTCACATTATTGGTAATAAAACATTACACGATTGGAAGGGATCCTCTTCAATCTTATTGTGTTTAAGTTTTTTCAGTCTGAATTATTACTATCATTAGAATATGAAAAAAGATATCTTGGATTTGTCATTCTCACTAAAATGTCTCTGGGGTGGTGGCGTGGTGAGGCGGGTCGTTACATTCTCTAAAATATGATCGAGTGAAGCGATGGCTGGCTCATCCGTCATGTCTGTGAACAGGCGCTGCCTTCGGGGACTGGTCAAACCAAGTTGTCCAGATTTTTACGCTTTTAATTTTGAATGGGGTGATGTTATAGTATTACTTTGCCACAGTTCCCATAGCATAGATAGTCAAAAATATTTTTGGTTACTTTAGTGTCAAAACAGTCACATTATTGGTAATAACACATTACACGATTGAAAGGGATCCTCTTCAATCTTATTGTGTTTGAGTTTTTTCAGTCTGAATTATTACTATCATTAGAATATGAAAAAAGATATCTTGGATTTGTCATTCTCACTAAAATGTCTCTGGGGTGGTGGCGTGGTGAGGCGGGTCGTTACATTCTCTAAAATATGATCGAGTGAAGCGATGGCTGGCTCATCCGTCATGTCTGTGAACAGGCGCTGCCTTCGGGGACTGGTCAAACCAAGTTGTCCAGATTTTTACGCTTTTAATTTTGAATGGGGTGATGTTATAGTATTACTTTGCCACAGTTCCCATAGCATAGATAGTCAAAAATATTTTTGGTTACTTTAGTGTCAAAACAGTCACATTATTGGTAATAACACATTACACGATTGAAAGGGATCCTCTTCAATCTTATTGTGTTTGAGTTTTTTCAGTCTGAATTATTACTATCATTAGAATATGAAAAAAGATATCTTGGATTTGTCATTCTCACTAAAATGTCTCTGGGGTGGTGGCGTGGTGAGGCGGGTCGTTACATTCTCTAAAATATGATCGAGTGAAGCGATGGCTGGCTCATCCGTCATGTCTGTGAACAGGCGCTGCCTTCGGGGACTGGTCAAACCAAGTTGTCCAGATTTTTACGCTTTTAATTTTGAATGGGGTGATGTTATAGTATTACTTTGCCACAGTTCCCATAGCATAGATAGTCAAAAATATTTTTGGTTACTTTAGTGTCAAAACAGTCACATTATTGGTAATAACACATTACACGATTGAAAGGGATCCTCTTCAATCTTATTGTGTTTGAGTTTTTTCAGTCTGAATTATTACTATCATTAGAATATGAAAAAAGATATCTTGGATTTGTCATTCTCACTAAAATGTCTCTGGGGTGGTGGCGTGGTGAGGCGGGTCGTTACATTCTCTAAAATATGATCGAGTGAAGCGATGGCTGGCTCATCCGTCATGTCTGTGAACAGGCGCTGCCTTCGGGGACTGGTCAAACCAAGTTGTCCAGATTTTTACGCTTTTAATTTTGAATGGGGTGATGTTATAGTATTACTTTGCCACAGTTCCCATAGCATAGATAGTCAAAAATATTTTTGGTTACTTTAGTGTCAAAACAGTCACATTATTGGTAATAAAACATTACACGATTGGAAAGGATCCTCTTCAATCTTATTGTGTTTAAGTTGTTTCAGTCTGAATTATTACTATCATTAGAATATGAAAAAAGATATCTTGGATTTGTCATTCTCACTAAAATGTCTCTGGGGTGGTGGCGTGGTGAGGCGGGTCGTTACATTCTCTAAAATATGATCGAGTGAAGCGATGGCTGGCTCATCCGTCATGTCTGTGAACAGGCGCTGCCTTCGGGGACTGGTCAAACCAAGTTGTCCAGATTTTTACGCTTTTAATTTTGAATGGGGTGATGTTATAGTATTACTTTGCCACAGTTCCCATAGCATAGATAGTCAAAAATATTTTTGGTTACTTTAGTGTCAAAACAGTCACATTATTGGTAATAAAACATTACACGATTGGAAAGGATCCTCTTCAATCTTATTGTGTTTAAGTTGTTTCAGTCTGAATTATTACTATCATTAGAATATGAAAAAAGATATCTTGGATTTGTCATTCTCACTAAAATGTCTCTGGGGTGGTGGCGTGGTGAGGCGGGTCGTTACATTCTCTAAAATATGATCGAGTGAAGCGATGGCTGGCTCATCCGTCATGTCTGTGAACCAGTGTTGGCAAAAAGTTAATCTGATTAATGATTAAAAATTAATGATTAAAATCATAATCAAATTTTTTTGATTATGATTAGTTAATCATTAATCAAAAATTTTGATTAAGATTAATTAATCATAATCATTAATCGTTAATTTGATTATTTGATTAACTATCTACTATTTTCATAAGAAAAGGGTTGGGAGTGTATGAAAAGGTACCCGCGGCGTCTTTCCGTTCTATACATGGCCAGAACGCACCCATAGGAAACTGCTCGTGTATATTTTGGAGTGTCTCTTTGTAAGTCGGTCACTACAAACTATACACGAATTTTGCGTACTGATCGTGTATAGTTTGTGTCGTGGATGGATTCCGTCTTCGCTCCAAACTATACTACACCACTTACAGTTGACTAGAGTGTGTTTAGTTTATTTGATTTAATAAAATATGGAATTATATTTAAAATTATTACATTTATTAGATATTATGGTCGTGCTTTGTCCTCGAGATTAGAAATAAGAACTACCTATGTAGATCACGTACGGTGATGCCATTTTTAAATTCATTAATTTTTACATAAAATATTATTATTTTACTGAATCTACATATTATTATAATAAATCTAGATTTATAACACTAATGTAAGTGGTTTCTGACATTAAATTGATTAGGTAGATTTCAAATTAAATAACAATTATTTATTGGTGAGAGTGAATGAAGAAAGTTAAACGTGCATTATTAACTAAAATTGTCGACCGTTCGGTGTAGTGGTTCGAAACGGATAACTGTTCCGGAGGTAGCGGGTTCGATTCCCGCACAGTACAAACATTAATTTGTGTGCATGAACATATTTTGATATTTGTTTGTATTGGACTGGGTGTCTTCTATGTATAATAAGTATGTATTTACAAAAAAAGTATTTAAGTATGTTTATATCCGTTATCTAGTACCCATAGTACAAGCTTTGCTTAGTTTGGGACTAGAAGCGCAGTGTAAAATGTCCAGGGATATTCATTTTTATTTATAAGCTTTTATCTCAAGAACAAAAATCATTTTCACATACATAATTCTTAATTTCAGAGTTATTCAGCCCCAAAACAAATTAATATCTTTTCTATGGCAGAATATGAAACACCAATAATTAACTTTTTTAAAAAAATAAAACCGACTTCAAATACGTGAACACAAAAAAAACTAAAAATTAAAAAAAAGTTCTACCCTTGGGGGTGAAATATTTTCTTTAAATTCACATGAAACCACCCTTTTGATAATACCTATTCCACAAAAAAATAATCGTTCAAATTGGTTCATAATCGGCGGAGATATTGCGTATAAAAAAGTTCGTCCCCAATTTTCCACCCTTGAGGGTGAAATATTTTCTTCAAATTCGCATGAAACCACCATTTTGATAATACCTATTCAACAAAAAAATAATCGTTCAAATTGATTTATAATCGGCGGAGATATTGGGTATAAAAAAGTTCATCCCCAATTTTCCACCCTTGGGGGTTGTTTTTTCTATTATTAAATTTAAATGGGACCACCCTTGAGGTATTACCTATACGCCGAAAAAAGATTTGTTCAAATCGGTTCATAATTGGCGGAGTTAAAAACATAGAAAAAAAACATACGGGTCGAATTGAGAACCTCCTCCTTTTTTGAAGTCGGTTGAAAAGCTCTTTATCAAAACAATGGCACGTGTCGAAATTGATTCAATGTTTAAAGTAGACACGCAGTTATGAATTAATATGTAATAGAAAGAGAGGTAAATAAGTCAAAATGACGAGCATGCAACTAAGTACTCGCGTATACATTGTAATTGCGAACTTATTACAATACATACATGATTAGTCCGTATGCGTACTGACGATGTATATTATGGAGTAAGATAATTGACCTAAGTCACTACAAAGTATACGCGAGCAGTACGCAGCGTATGCGTACTGGTCGTGTATAGTTTGGAGGAGCTTAGTAAAAAAAGTCACATCCAAACTATACTCGATTAGTTTCACACCCTTGCGTTCTGGCTATGTATAGAATGGAAAGACGCGTACCCGCGACTTATAAAATATCTAGCAAAGGGGGGATTTGGAGTTGTACTGTCGTTTTCCCAAAAAACTGCGTCAATTTTCACTACTCAAAACACTTATCGCACTAGTTTTGTTTCTCACAATTCTTCCGGTATCCTCCAGCAAAATTGGGTCAGGATAGAAGTTAAGCAGGAGAGTTCGTAACAGAAGTTTCGGGGGGAGGCCCACGCGTGGGCAATTCAATAGAAGGGTGGGGTTGCTAAGCTAGGAGGTTTTGCGTGTTGGGGAGGTGCAGGAGAGTTCGTAACAGAAGTTTCGGGGGGAGGCCCACGCGTGGGCAATTCAATAGAAGGGTGGGGTTGCTAAGCTAGGAGGTTTTGCGTGTTGGGGAGGTGCAGGAGAGTTCGTAACAGAAGTTTCGGGGGGAGGCCCACGCGTGGGCAATTCAATAGAAGGGTGGGGTTGCTAAGCTAGGAGGTTTTGCGTGTTGGGGAGGTGCAGGAGAGTTCGTACCAGAAGTTTCGGGGGGAGGGCCACGCGTGGGCAATTCAATAGAAGGGTGGGGTTGCTAAGCTAGGAAGTTTTGCGTGTTGGGGAGGTGCAGGTGACTTCGTACCAGAAGTTTCGGGGAGAAGCCCACGCGTGGGCAATTCAATAGAAGGGTGGGGTTGCTAAACTAGGAGGTTTTGCGTGTTGGGGAGGTGCAGGAGAGTTCGTACCAGAAGTTTCGGGGGGAGGGCCACGCGTGGGCAATTCAATAGAAGGGTGGGGTTGCTAAGCTAGGAAGTTTTGCGTGTTGGGGAGGTGCAGGTGACTTCGTACCAGAAGTTTTGGGGAGAAGCCCACGCGTGGGCAATTCAATAGAAGGGTGGGGTTGCTAAACTAGGAGGTTTTGCGTGTTGGGGAGGTGCAGGAGACATCGTACCAGAAGTTTCGGGGGGAGGCCCACGCGTGGGCAATTCAATAGAAGGGTGGGGTTGCTAAGCTAGGAGGTTTTGCGTGTTGGGGAGGTGCAGGAGACTTCGTACCAGAAGTTTCAGGGGAGGCTAGGGGTGGGGGGCAGGTGGTGGGAGTGTGGGGTTGCAAGTAAGTGCTGGAACGGTAGGGGAAGTGGACTGATATCCTCCTACGGGAGGTCGGAAGACTGCACCGGAAGTTTCAGCGAGGGAAGGGGGCGGGGGGCAGTCTAGGTTACCTTATATTTATCTAGGTATGACCTGTCATAGAATTGTAGCCTAAAACCAAACATCTAATATTAGAATTCAATGTTTTAACATTGTTTTCGATAGAACATTTAAGAAGTTAATCAAGTTAATCAAATTAATGATTATTGATTAATGATTAACAAATTAATCATGATTATGATTACTTTTTTAATCATGATTATTTTAATCAGGATTAATTTAATCATGATTAAAATTAATCAAATTAATTAATTGATTAAAAAATTAATTGATTAGTGCCAACACTGCTGTGAACAGGCGCTGCCTTCGGGGACTGGTCAAACCAAGTTGTCCAGATTTTTACGCTTTTAATTTTGAATGGGGTGATGTTATAGTATTACTTTGCCACTGTTCCCATAGCATAGATAGTCAAAAATATTTTTGGTTACTTTAGTGTCAAAACAGTCACATTATTGGTAATAAAACATTACACGATTGGAAAGGATCCTCTTCAATCTTATTGTGTTTAAGTTGTTTCAGTCTGAATTATTACTATCATTAGAATATGAAAAAAGATATCTTGGATTTGTCATTCTCACTAAAATGTCTCTGGGGTGGTGGCGTGGTGAGGCGGGTCGTTACATTCTCTAAAATATGATCGAGTGAAGCGATGGCTGGCTCATCCGTCATGTCTGTGAACAGGCGCTGCCTTCGGGGACTGGTCAAACCAAGTTGTCCAGATTTTTACGCTTTTAATTTTGGATGGGGTGATGTTATAGCATTACTTTGCCACAGTTCCCATAGATAGTCAAAAATATTTTTGGTTACTTTAGTGTCAAAACAGTCACATTATTGGTAATAACACATTGCACGATTGAAAGGGATCCTCTTCAATCTTATTGTGTTTGAGTTTTTTCAGTCTGAATTATTACTATCATTAGAATATGAAAAAAGATATCTTGGATTTGTCATTCTCACTAAAATGTCTCTGGGGTGGTGGCGTGGTGAGGCGGGTCGTTACATTCTCTAAAATATGATCGAGTGAAGCGATGGCTGGCTCATCCGTCATGTCTGTGAACAGGCGCTGCCTTCGGGGACTGGTCAAACCAAGTTGTCCAGATTTTTACGCTTTTAATTTTGGATGGGGTGATGTTATAGCATTACTTTGCCACAGTTCCCATAGATAGTCAAAAATATTTTTGGTTACTTTAGTGTCAAAACAGTCACATTATTGGTAATAACACATTACACGATTGGAAAGGATCCTCTTCAATCTTATTGTGTTTAAGTTGTTTCAGTCTGAACTATTACTATCATTAGAATATGAAAAAAGATATCTTGGATTTGTCATTCTCACTAAAATGTCTCTGGGGTGGTGGCGTGGTGAGGCGGGTCGTTACATTCTCTAAAATATGATCGAGTGAAGCGATGGCTGGCTCATCCGTCATGTCTGTGAACAGGCGCTGCCTTCGGGGACTGGTCAAACCAAGTTGTCCAGATTTTTACGCTTTTAATTTTGAATGGAGTGATGTTATAGTATTACTTTGCCACAGTTCCCATAGCATAGATAGTCAAAAATATTTTTGGTTACTTTAGTGTCAAAACGGTCACAGTATTGGTAATAAAACATTACACGATTGGAAGGGATCCTCTTCAATCTTATTGTGTTTAAGTTTTTTCAGTCTGAATTATTACTATCATTAGAATATGAAAAAAGATATCTTGGATTTGTCATTCTCACTAAAATGTCTCTGGGGTGGTGGCGTGGTGAGGCGGGTCGTTACATTCTCTAAAATATGATCGAGTGAAGCGATGGCTGGCTCATCCGTCATGTCTGTGAACAGGCGCTGCCTTCGGGGACTGGTCAAACCAAGTTGTCCAGATTTTTACGCTTTTAATTTTGGATGGGGTGATGTTATAGCATTACTTTGCCACAGTTCCCATAGATAGTCAAAAATATTTTTGGTTACTTTAGTGTCAAAACAGTCACATTATTGGTAATAACACATTACACGATTGAAAGGGATCCTCTTCAATCTTATTGTGTTTAAGTTTTTTCAGTCTGAATTATTACTATCATTAGAATATGAAAAAAGATATCTTGGATTTGTCATTCTCACTAAAATGTCTCTGGGGTGGTGGCGTGGTGAGGCGGGTCGTTACATTCTCTAAAATATGATCGAGTGAAGCGATGGCTGGCTCATCCGTCATGTCTGTGAACAGGCGCTGCCTTCGGGGACTGGTCAAACCAAGTTGTCCAGATTTTTACGCTTTTAATTTTGAATGGGGTGATGTTATAGTATTACTTTGCCACAGTTCCCATAGCATAGATAGTCAAAAATATTTTTGGTTACTTTAGTGTCAAAACAGTCACATTATTGGCAATGAAACATTACACGATTGGAAGGGATCCTCTTCAATCTTATTGTGTTTAAGTTTTTTCAGTCTGAATTATTGCTATCATTAGAATATGAAAAAAGATATCTTGGATTTGTCATTCTCACTAAAATGTCTCTGGGGTGGTGGCATGGTTAACTAATATTAGTAATTTACCAGTATAATTTAAGTTAATGCAGTGTAATAAATAGGTTAAGGTGCGGCGAGGCTGGCGCTCGGGCCCCTATGCCACCTTTTTTTTCAACCGACTTCAAAAAAAGGAGGAGGTTCTCAATTCGACTCGTATGTTTTTTTTTCTATGTTTGTTACGCGATAACTTCGCCAATTATGAACCGATTTGAACAAATCTTTTTTCGGCGTATAGGTAATACCTCAAGGGTGGTCCCATTTAAATTTAATATAAAAAAAAATTACCCCCAAGGGTGGAAAATTGGGGATGAACTTTTTTATACGCAATATCTCCGCCGATTTTAAACCAATTTGAACGATAATTTTTTTGTTGAATAGGTATTATCAAAAGGGTGGTTTCATGCAAATTTAAAGAAAATATTTCACCTCCAAGGGTGGAAAATTGGGGATGAACTTTTTTATACGCAATATCTCCGCCGATTATGAACCAATTTGAACGATTATTTTTTTGTTGAATAGGTATTATTTGTGTTCACGCATTTGAAGTCGGTTTTTTTTTTAAAGTTATATTGATATTATTACATTTAGAAATAAACATTTCATAAACTTATTTGTTAACTTATTATTATCAAAAGGGTGGTTTCATGCAAATTTAAAGAAAATATTTCACCTCCAAGGGTGGAAAATTGGGGATGAACTTTTTTATACGCAATATCTCCGCCGATTATGAACCAATTTGAACGATTATTTTTTACAAGCTTTATATTGACTTCACTTGTTAGTATGTGTGGGACAAATCTTGCAACTGAAATTAAGACCACTTCTCCTCAACCGATTGAGCTGAAATTTGGTATACTTATGTAAATACGATGACAATGCAATGTTATGGTACCATTGAGCTGGTCTGATGATGGAGTCAGGAGATGGCCATAGGAACTCCTAAACGAAACGACGGAATCGCATCGAGTTTGGGTTCGTTGGATTTGTCTTTTCGAGCAGTTTCGTGCTAAATGATGTCCAGGGTCATGATGATGGATTAGGGAGGTGGCCATAGGAACTCCCTAAACGAAACGGCAGAAACTCATCGAGTTTGGGTTCGTTGGATTTTTCTTTTCGAGCAGTTTAGTGCTTGATGATGTTCAGGGTCCTGATGATGGAGTCAGGAGGTGGCCATAGGAACTCCTAAACGAAACGGCGGAATCGCATCGAGTTTGGGTTCGTTGGATTTGTCTTTTCGAGCAGTTTAGTGCTAGATGATGTCCAGGGTCCTTATGATGGATTAGGGAGGTGGCCATAGGAACTCCTAAACGAAACGGCAGAAACTCATCGAGTTTGGGTTCGTTGGATTTTTCTTTTCGAGCAGTTTAGTGCTAGATGATGTCCAGGGTCCTGATGATGGAGTCAGGAGGTGGCCATAGGAACTCTTAAACGAAACGGCGGAATCGCATCGAGTTTGAGTTCGTTGGATTTGTCTTTTCGAGCAGTTTAGTGCCAGGGTCCTGATGATGGAGTCAGGAGGTGGCCATAGGAACTCCTAAACGAAACGACGGAATCGCATCGAGTTTGGGTTCGTTGGATTTGTCTTTTCGAGCAGTTTCGTGCTAAATGATGTCCAGGGTCATGATGATGGATTAGGGAGGTGGCCATAGGAACTCCTAAACGAAACGGCAGAAACTCATCGAGTTTGGGTTCGTTGGATTTTTCTTTTCGAGCAGTTTAGTGCTAGATGATGTCCAGGGTCCTGATGATGGAGTCAGGACGTGGCCATAGGAACTCCTAAACGAAACGGCGGAATCGCATCGAGTTTGGGTTCGTTGGATTTGTCTTTTCGAGCAGTTTAGTGCTAGATGATGTCCAGGGTCCTTATGATGGATTAGAGAGGTGGCCATAGGAACTCCTAAACGAAACGGCAGAAACTCATTGAGTTTGGGTTCGTTGGATTTTTCTTTTCGAGCAGTTTAGTGCTAGATGATGTCCAGGGTCCTGATGATGGAGTCAGGAGGTGGCCATAGGAACTCCTAAACGAAACGGCGGAATCGCATCGAGTTTGAGTTCGTTGGATTTGTCTTTTCGAGCAGTTTAGTGCCAGGGTCCTGATGTTGGAGTCAGGAGGTGGCCATAGGAACTCCTAAACGAAACGACGGAATCGCATCGAGTTTGGGTTCGTTGGATTTGTCTTTTCGAGCAGTTTGGTGCTAAATAATGACCCAGAGATTGAGATACAACTAAAAAGTCTAAAATAAAATTATAATAAAAAAAAACTTTTTTAAAAACAAGCTTTATCCTGAAATGCAGTTGTACTAAAACGAAAAAAATAATTGTATGCTTGGTTCAAAGAATTTCGAAAGCTTGTAGCGCAAACAGAAAAAAAGAGGAATAAATTCCATGCGCGATACAAGCTTTCGAAATTCTTTGAACCAAGCATACAATTATTTTTTTCGTTTTAGTACAACTGCATTTCAGGATAAAGCTTGTTTTTAAAAAAGTTTTTTTTTATTATAATTTTTCTATGTTTGTTACGCGATAACTCCGCCAATTATGAACCGATTTGAACAAATCTTTTTTCGGCGTATAGGTAATACCTCAAGGGTGGTCCCATTTAAATTTAATAATATAAAAAACAACCCCCAAGGGTGGAAAATTGGGGATGAACTTTTTTATACGCAATATCTCCGCCGATTATAAACCAATTTGAACGATTATTTTACAAGACAAGAGTTATGATTTTTTGTTTGTTTTAGATGCCAAGTGCCTTCAACGCGGGAGGGACTCAAATGGATTCTACTTCTGCTACAAGTAATGAGATCGAAGCTAATAATGAAATGCCATGTCTAACCGTCTTCGACGGCGAACAGTGTATTGCAAATCAAAACATTTTAATTCAAAAAGTTAATAACGAAGAATTAATACTGCAAAATCTTGTTGAAAGCGTTCAAAAACTTACTCAAAAAGTGGCCGAGTTGTCTGTACAATTAGATGAATGCATGGTAAAATTTATGGAAAAAATCGAGCAGCCAGTGTCTGTTACTTTATTAAAAGACGCTAACCAAGTTGATAATGAAACGTTTAGTTTCAAACAAATAAGTGACAAGCAACAACTAGATAATCTGGAAAGAAGTTTAATTAATAAAACTGAGAGATCAAAACTACAACAACAGTTGGGGTTTTTGTTTCAACCATGTGAAGGAAATGGCTTGACCTTTGCCTATAAATTAATCGACTCAATGGTTTCACGTGAGTTTCTGTGTGAATGCTCCTGGTCTGGGGGAAGCCGTGGCAACATTTCGAAGGTCCCAATAAAAGACTACTAAAACTTTATCAAATTCTTCTGTGATATGCTACGTTCATGGGATTGTAAATTTACTATGGGACAAACTGAAAAGTTTTTTAAGGGCGTTCTGAAAAATGCTGTTAAAAGGAAATCAATGAAAGACTTAAGATGCTCTTCAAAACGAGTCCGAAAAATTAAATCAAAACCAAAAAAACAGGCAAGCACAAGTAAGCAAAAAGATTCTGCTAATTCAACAATTAATCAAAATAAAGAATCAAATGAAACATTAGAGATGGAAGTAGCAGAAGTGGAGGAGGAAAAGGAAAATAATGGTGAAGAAAAGATAGATGATAAAGACGAAGAAAGTTTGTGCTAATATTTTTTATGCGTTTTTTGTCGATTATGGCATTCTTTTTTTATTATTATGTCTGGTATATTGTTTAGGTAAGTACTGCCCGGCGTTACTAGATATAATGACACGGTAGTTTTTTCGTACTGACTGTGCGAATGCTTCTTTTGTAACACTAGCGGCCGCCCGCGACTTCGTACGCGTGAATCCTGTTTTTCCCGCTAATTCCCGTTCCCGTGGGAATTTCGGGAATTCCTTTCTTAGTGCACCTCTACGGTACCTAAGCTACGTCCCTTCCGAATTTCAAGTGCCTACGTTTAGCCGTTTAGGCTGTGCGTTGATCTGTCAGTCAGTCAGTCAGTTTCTCCTTTTATATATTTAGATTTCACCTTATGCCTC
Source organism: Ostrinia nubilalis (assembly GCF_963855985.1). Lineage (NCBI taxonomy): Eukaryota > Metazoa > Arthropoda > Insecta > Lepidoptera > Crambidae > Ostrinia > Ostrinia nubilalis. Next base: position 28,979 of record NW_026973576.1, read on the forward strand.
GTTACAAATCCGGTCATTACCAGTACCTGCCTTTAGTTGATTTTTGTTTCTACTAGACTGATTATGAACAGCTTAAGTAATAATTATTTTTCGGTGATGAGACTTGAATATTTTTAATATCTCCGTTTATTAGAACTTATTATATGCTGATTATATAATACGGGTACTTTATGCTTAGTTATGTATGACTATGCACATAATGCTGATTTACATAAAGCCTTATTTGTTACGATAGTTTATTTCGAAAATTATAAAGGAAGTAACAAAAAGGGTAAACAAGCCGAAAGGAGGGTCAAGGTACTCATGAAACTGAACATATTTTCCCATGGAACATGGGTCGAAATATTTCAAATAATTGAACCTCCCAAAGCAAATTAACTAGCTGATCAACAATTTTGTATGGGAGGTCCCAATTTAGCGGTAAACGTTCAGTTTCATGAGTACCACTTTGACCTCTTTTCGGCTTATACCCTTTTTATTACTCCTGTTTTTGAAACAAATTTTGTTAAATGTTGTTTGATAGGTACTAAGTGCTATTTTAATAAAAATATTTAGACTAATTAAAATAGTTAATTATGTATAAGTATAATATCTCCGTTTTATAGAAATCATGCTGATTATATACGTTTTCGATATACATATAAGGTAGGTATTTTAAGCTTAGTTATGACTGCATATGTTGCTGTGTAATGTTGATTTGCAAAAAGCCTTGATAGGAGGTTAAGTTTAATTTTGTTAATTATTTTTTGTTATACCTGATTTTGTTACAGTTATTTTATGTTATAATAATGTTGTTTGCTACGAAGAGTAATTTAGATAGAAATATTTAGACTGATTAAAATAGGTAGTTAGCTAGTATAAACTATTCTTTACTCTGTTTTATAAGAGACAGCCCACCGAAAAATTTGTGTGCTCCGTTGGAACTGTACAATTTTCCATTTTTACAAGCTTTATATTGACTTCACTTGTTAGTATGTGTGGGACAAATCTTGCAACTGAAATTAAGACCACTTCTCCTCAACCGATTGAGCTGAAATTTGGTATACTTATGTAAATACGATGACAATGCAATGTTATGGTACCATTGAGCTGGTCTGATGATGGAGTCAGGAGATGGCCATAGGAACTCCTAAACGAAACGACGGAATCGCATCGAGTTTGGGTTCGTTGGATTTGTCTTTTCGAGCAGTTTCGTGCTAAATGATGTCCAGGGTCATGATGATGGATTAGGGAGGTGGCCATAGGAACTCCCTAAACGAAACGGCAGAAACTCATCGAGTTTGGGTTCGTTGGATTTTTCTTTTCGAGCAGTTTAGTGCTTGATGATGTTCAGGGTCCTGATGATGGAGTCAGGAGGTGGCCATAGGAACTCCTAAACGAAACGGCGGAATCGCATCGAGTTTGGGTTCGTTGGATTTGTCTTATCGAGCAGTTTAGTGCTAGATGATGTCCAGGGTCCTTATGATGGATTAGGGAGGTGGCCATAGGAACTCCTAAACGAAACGGCAGAAACTCATCGAGTTTGGGTTCGTTGGATTTTTCTTTTCGAGCAGTTTAGTGCTAGATGATGTCCAGGGTCCTGATGATGGAGTCAGGAGGTGGCCATAGGAACTCTTAAACGAAACGGCGGAATCGCATCGAGTTTGAGTTCGTTGGATTTGTCTTTTCGAGCAGTTTAGTGCCAGGGTCCTGATGATGGAGTCAGGAGGTGGCCATAGGAACTCCTAAACGAAACGACGGAATCGCATCGAGTTTGGGTTCGTTGGATTTGTCTTTTCGAGCAGTTTCGTGCTAAATGATGTCCAGGGTCATGATGATGGATTAGGGAGGTGGCCATAGGAACTCCTAAACGAAACGGCAGAAACTCATCGAGTTTGGGTTCGTTGGATTTTTCTTTTCGAGCAGTTTAGTGCTAGATGATGTCCAGGGTCCTGATGATGGAGTCAGGACGTGGCCATAGGAACTCCTAAACGAAACGGCGGAATCGCATCGAGTTTGGGTTCGTTGGATTTGTCTTTTCGAGCAGTTTAGTGCTAGATGATGTCCAGGGTCCTTATGATGGATTAGAGAGGTGGCCATAGGAACTCCTAAACGAAACGGCAGAAACTCATTGAGTTTGGGTTCGTTGGATTTTTCTTTTCGAGCAGTTTAGTGCTAGATGATGTCCAGGGTCCTGATGATGGAGTCAGGAGGTGGCCATAGGAACTCCTAAACGAAACGGCGGAATCGCATCGAGTTTGAGTTCGTTGGATTTGTCTTTTCGAGCAGTTTAGTGCCAGGGTCCTGATGTTGGAGTCAGGAGGTGGCCATAGGAACTCCTAAACGAAACGACGGAATCGCATCGAGTTTGGGTTCGTTGGATTTGTCTTTTCGAGCAGTTTGGTGCTAAATAATGACCCAGAGATTGAGATACAACTAAAAAGTCTAAAATAAAATTATAATAAAAAAAAACTTTTTTAAAAACAAGCTTTATCCTGAAATGCAGTTGTACTAAAACGAAAAAAATAATTGTATGCTTGGTTCAAAGAATTTCGAAAGCTTGTAGCGCAAACAGAAAAAAAGAGGAATAAATTCCATGCGCGATACAAGCTTTCGAAATTCTTTGAACCAAGCATACAATTATTTTTTTCGTTTTAGTACAACTGCATTTCAGGATAAAGCTTGTTTTTAAAAAAGTTTTTTTTTATTTGTTGAATAGGTATTATTTGTGTTCACGCATTTGAAGTCGGTTTTTTTTTTTAAAGTTATATTGATATTATTACATTTAGAAATAAACATTTCATAAACTTATTTGTTACGATTTAATAGTAATCGCGTCGGTATCCTTCCGTTTGGCCAAATTACTTTTCGCCAAATTTCGCTTCGCAAACAACTTATCGCCAATGTTTCATTTCCCAAATAAACTTTTAGCAACTGTTACTTTTCAACCGACTTCAAAAAAGGAGGAGGTTCTCAATTCGACCCGTATGTTTTTTTTTCTATGTTTGTTACGCGATAACTCCGTCAATTATGAACCGATTTTAATAAATCTTTTTTCGGCGTATAGGTAATACCTCAAGGGTGGTCCCATTTAAATTTAATAATAGAAAAAACAACTCCTAAGGGTGGAAAATTGGGGATGAACTTTTTTATACGCAATATCTCCGCCGATTATAAATCAATTTGAACAATTATTTTTTTGTTGAATAGGTATTATCAAAAGGGTGGTTTCAGTTAGTTAGTTAGTTAGTTTTTTTTTGTGTTCACGCATTTGAAGTCGGTTTTATTTTATTTTTAAGTTATTATCGCACCACCTTTGCTGAAGGTTCTTTTACAGACATCTGGAAGGTAGGTAGACTATTGGTCCTCCCGAAGGGAAACGGTAAGCCTCTCTCTGACCCGAAGGCCTATAGGCCTATTACTCTTTTGCCAATCCTGGGTAAGATCCTGGAGCGCGTCATCATCTCCTGCGCTCCCTGCTTGCACCGACATATATCTGACGCTCAGCACGGTTTCACCCGTGGCCGGTCTACGGTCACGGCGCTCAAGTTCATTAACTCGATCACCGAGAACAGTACTGCGTCATACGTGCAGCTGATCTTCCTGGACATCTCCGGTGCTTTTGACAACGCCTGGTGGCCGATGATTTTGTTGAAGGCCAAACAGACCGGAGCTCCACCTAATAACTTCAGGTCATCGGTTAGTTACTTTACAGACCGGCGTGTGGGCCTCTATGTAGGGGCTCAAACGTCGTGGAAGCGCAGTACCATGGGATGTCCTCAGGGATCAATGTTGGGCCCGACACTTTGGAACCTCCTGCTCAACGACCTCCTGATGCTGCCGTGTCCTGAGTGGGTACACGTAATAGCGTACGCAGACGATGTGACGATCGCAATCGCTTGGTGTGACCCTCGACGAGGCTAGGTCCTATGTGCCGCATGCGAAATTGATTGATTTACAAGCTGCCAATGGTTTTGGCAAGACGTCATGGGGCGTGAGATACCCCGCCCTAAGTGTGCTGTACGCAGGCATTTATGTGGCCACGATGACATACGCTGCGGCCGTATGGTACCGATGCTCGTCGATTTTTGTAATGAGAAAGGTGGTTGGAGGGAATCGATTTTTGTAATGAGAAAGGTGGTTGGAGGGAATACTCAGCGACCGGCGCTCATTTTACTCACGAAGGCTTACAGGTCGTGCAGCACGGCAGCGTTACTTGTAAGTCTCTCGTGCAGGACGACTTGCGGAGGAGGGAATCCAACTGGCCCCCAGGGAGCGCCGGGAATTGAAGCGCACCATTAGAGAGGATGCCGTGGCCTTTTGGCAGGAGCGGTGGGATGCGATAATTCATTTGGTCATATTATCATTTGGCAAAATTTTACTTGTTCAAGTTTTTTTATGGCAAATTTTTGTATAGCAAATGTTTTTTGCCAAATATCCAAATAATTTGATTGATCAAATTAACACTTCATATACTTACCCACAAATCAAAGCATAAGGCACATGATCATAGTTTTCTTAAACAATAATTTTAATAATAAAATTGTATGTTTGCAAAAAGTAGGTAAGTATTGCAGAAAATAGTGGGTTAGGTTAGGTTAGAACAGTGACCATTAACGCGCGAAGGCGAGCGCAGCGTGCCGCGGTAGCGGCCGCCGAGCGCCAGAATCACCTCTTGTTAATGAATATTTCGATAAAAAGGATGAAATAAGTTGTTTGCGATGTGATAATTTGGGAAACGTTTTTGGCCAAACATTAGTAATCCAATCACGTCATATTATTAGTTACTGCACGTTATGGCTGCAGAAGATTTAAACAAGATTTTTGGCGAGAAAATCAATTTTCGCAGGACATATCCGGTTAAATATCCGTGTTGTAGTTAAAGCTAGAACTAACTCTGACATTAAACTGTTAATAATTAAAATCCTAAACACTTCTTAACGTATTTTGTTGCATGGAGTATTCAGTTTTTTTATGAATACTGGGTTTTAATCAATATTTAACGAATACATAATAGTCCAAAACCAAATGATATAAAGATTTTTTAACAATTTTACAAGAAATTGTTTTTTTTTTATAACTAAAAACATTTAAAACATAACGTTGCTTTTCTTGTTATACATTTAGGACATACTTTTTTAATTCGAATCGACACTATACGAATAGTTATAGCCTGACCAAGAACATAAAAACCCTGGCATAGAGGCGCGTCAATTGCATTTGATAGTGCAACACTGAGTACAGTCGTACCTGTGTTAAATTAATAGGCTAACTTTATGTATCAGGATTACGGGCTAATTTGATATTTTCATAAATTAACGAAAAAATATTATTATAGGTAACCTGGTTTAAATAAATTAAATGAAACCATCAATCGAGCTATTATAGTAGGATTTATTTTATTATTCATCAATAATCAAATTCAGAACTTGAATATTCAACTGCAATGTCTGCTCATGAACGCTTCAAACTCGGTACTTCTTTCCCAATTCCATAAAATTCAACACTTAGAAAGTGACAAAAAACTTTAAAATAGGTAGTTGAAACAAACCACAGCTAATTTTCATAGTGGACTGTACTATACGATAAACATGTCAGTCAATTTGACAACCTTTGTTGGAAACATTATTCAATGAAAATATTGTCCGAACCTTTGGTATTTCTCTTCGACAAATACTTTAACACATTGTGAACCACTTTTCTTTCACGACTATAAAAAGATTTTAGCAATTTCATTTACAAAATCAATTGCGCACATTTAAAATAAAGTTTGTTTACACTTTGACAGCAATAGACTGACATGCAAGGTGACATGTCAATGAAGTTTTCAGTTACTGTTGCCATTAAAAGAAATTAGTACCATTAGTTTTCCGCAACATGGCGAGGGTTTTTATGTTCCTGGTCAGGCTATAAAAGGAATTCATATTTTTAATCACATTTAAGTCATAAATGTTGCTACACAACAAATAATATTTTTTATTAATTAGTACCTGTCTTTGTTAATAATATTAAAATTTGCAATAACTTAATATAAAACCAAAAACTTTTTTCTCTTAATGTGTACATATTAACTATAAATTAATAATGAATATTGACTACCACCTACCTATAATGTTTTTATTGTAATTCAGTTTGTTATGTTTGTTAGCTTATTCACATATTACAGAATAGTACTTTTTAATAATTTCATTTATTTAAACAATAAGAATTTTGTTTTGGGTGCACTGTTTTTAATGTCCTACGTAGGTACATATTTTATGTTCGTCCATTTTCACCTAACAATGAAATTGTGATAAAAATGGGTCCCATTTTGAGAACTGCTGTCTGTTCCCTCGCTAAATATTATCCTAATTACCTCTTGTCTTTGAAGTTAAAATTAATAATTTATCAGTTTCAACTACTCTGTTCAATATTTTCCTCCTTCTTCTCTCGTTGATGAGATAGATGTGCGACGGATCTCGAGCACTGTAGGTCGTAGGTGTTAAAACATCCTATCGCTTGTCTTGCTGAAGACAAGTGAGCATTGGATGTCGACTACACCGTTTGTTTTTATTTGGGCTTTCACTTCTTTTGTACCTAATGTTTACTATATTTTCAGTTTAGAATTTTCTTATGGTATTGTTATTTTATTACCATTATTCTTTCACATTCTTAATATTAAAGTTACTCCTTTTATTTACAAGTTTGTTGTTGCTATCATGCATGAGGTAATTTTATTGTTGAGAGGGTTTTCATAATGGACGTGACATTTTCTTTCTTTGCCAGGAATTGCTACTTGATCAATTTCATAAAATTAACAATAACTAAAAGTTTTTTTACTAAACATTTTATGAAAATTACCTAATGGTTGTTAAAATTTGAGTATTCTTGAAATAAATAACTAATTAAATAAGTAACGTTATGTTTTAATGTGTACATATTAACTATAAATTAATAATGAATATTGACTACCACCTACCTATAATGTTTTTATTGTAATTCAGTTTGTTATGTTTGTTAGCTTATTCACATATTACAGAATAGTACTTTTTAATAATTTCATTTATTTAAACAATAAGAATTTTGTTTTGGGTGCACTGTTTTTAATGTCCTGCGTAGGTACATAGTTTATGTTCGTCCATTTTAACCTAACAATGAAATTGTGATAAAAATGGGTCCCATTTTGAGAACTGCTGTCTGTTCCCTCGCTAAATATTATCCTAATTACCTCTTGTCTTTGAAGTTAAAATTAATAATTTATCAGTTTCAACTACTCTGTTCAATATTTTCCTCCTTCTTCTCTCGTTGATGAGATAGATGTGCGACGGATCTCGAGCACTGTAGGTCGTAGGTGTTAAAACATCCTATCGCTTGTCTTGCTGAAGACAAGTGAGCATTGGATATCGACTACACCGTTTGTTTTTATTTGGACTTTCACTTCTTTTGTAATGTTTACTATATTTTCAGTTTAGAATTTTCTTATGGTATTGTTATTTTATTACCATTATTCTTTCACATTCTTAATATTAAAGTTACTCCTTTTATTTACAAGTTTGTTGTTGCTATCATGCATGAGGTAATTTTATTGTTGAGAGGGTTTTCATAATGGACGTGACATTTTCTTTCTTTGCCAGGAATTGCTACTTGATCAATTTCATAAAATTAACAATAACTAAAAGTTTTTTTACTAAACATTTTATGAAAATTACCTAATGGTTGTTAAAATTTGAGTATTCTTGAAATAAATAACTAAATAAATAAGTAATGTTTTAAGTCTAACTTGCTATTTTTAGAATGTTTATTCTTGTTAATTAATATTTAAGTACTATTTAAAATTACAAATAAATAAATTTTGACTTTGTTTTTGTAACCGTTTATAGCACTTTATATACCTTTAAAAGTACCTGTTTTTTAGTGAGACCTGTGATGTATTTGCAATGTTTATTTAAGAAATGCGAAAAAAGGCGACAGTTACATTATTAATTTTACAAAATGACAATTATACGACGATCCTTATTATGCTGGTGAGAACAATTTCGTTCAGTTTCGCTTATGACGGCATTAACTAACTTCATTTGAACACATCCATTGCTCATTGCTTTCTGAACCACGTGTTGTTTGTTATATTGACATACTCGTACTTGTACCTGGACACCCTGATATTCCGTCGACGCTGAGGTGTTTGATTGACACCCGGGACATTATCGACCGGTTATTTTCTCTGCCCTGATTCGTTAACCCTGCATCTTCCCTCCGCTCGACCTCTTCAACTTTATGCTCGTGCTGTGTTGGCTGTCGCCTTCACACTCTTCGCTTCGATGGCGTCACCCTCTCTGAGGCGTCTGCCTGTGTCACCCACGTGGATCAGTGACGTCCCCTGCAGGCTGGGGGTGTCGTCCTAACAGTCTTCCCCTGTCAATCAGTTCGTTCAGTCAGCGGTATCATTCTCTCTTCCTTCGTTTGGTTGGCTGAGGAGGCTCCTGTTCCGAATCAGGCGCTAATGTCATGGTGATTCCAAAGTGATTACGTTATATCGATATACCACTCTTACAGTAATGGGGTGATATTTTTCATATTCCATTTCACTTTGCTTTCCCATCTTCTCTTACATTACTGCACACGTAAACACTCATCATATACAATATCGGCTTACCCGGGCAAATCTATCAAATTTTGGATTCATTTCAGTAGCTGCTTTGCAATTGCTTGCTGCTTTAAAATGCTTGCGCTGCTTGGGCTTAGAATTCATTCATATTCATATTATTTATTTGCTAACTAATTGTAGCTAGAAGATCGAATTCGCCCAGTAGGGCGATCTAACTACATGAAATGGTTTTTATTTAAAATAGAAAGACCCGTGTCTTTCTATGTGTCTAGGTATGTCTTGACGCGATATTTATGAATGAGTTACATTATGTACTCACTGCTTGACGTTTAGTTATAATGGGTGGGACGCGAATGATTAAAATCTGTTTTTAATGTTATACATTTCATGTAGGTAGATGGGGAGTAGAAGGGAGAGTGCATAACAAAACTAATCTTACTAACCATTGGCTTGCCTTTAATTAATTATAAGATCAAATTAATGTTATGGTACTATCCCATGTGCCAACCTCACCTGCTCGCGCCAACAGCCGGCTGTTGGCGGCAGCGGCGTGGCTCACCGCGAGAGTGAGACGCTCCGCTGCGGTGCTCCCTGCTGTCTTACTGACGAGGCTCTGGCTTTAACTAATATTTATGGCTGTCTTTTACTAACATTGTATGTCATGTTATAGAGCTTGCAGATGGACTAACCAGGCTGGCAGTGTGTGGCAGCTAACTTGTTTATAAATGTGGAAACATCTCATTCACACAAAACACAGATGAGCCGTGCAATGCTTTGATGTGTCTCTAATTATACATCGATGTAAACTCTAACAATGCATAGCCAAATATAAATCTAATTTTAATATGTTTTATATTACAGATGACAAACGATTTATTAGTAATATCACTGTTTATATCTTATCTGGATAAGATACTCAATTAGACATCAAGATGACTGTCACTCGTACACTCAAAAGATACTAAGAGTAAGTATTAAAAATATTAATAAAATTATTATTTAATTTATAAAAAGACTAGCTTTTGCCCACGGCTTCACCGGCGTAAAATTTTGTTTGTCACAGATCGTCATAAATTATAGCCTATGTGTTATTCTGGGTTATAAACAATAATACTGTAAAGTTTCGTCAAAATCCGTTCAGTAGTTTTTGCGTGAAAAAGTAACAGACATCCAAATTTTCGCATTTCTAATATGTATTAGTATTTTAATCTGTACTACATATTTTGTATTAATTATTTCAGGTATAGAAGCCAAAAGAGAAACTTGAGTGATGCAAAAGTTAAAATTGCTACGATGGTGCTCACCACATCTACTCGCAAGTCAAGTTCCTCAAGATGAAGCATTAATAACGCAGCCCTGACAAAATAATGCAAATTTGAAGAATTCATAAACATAAAAAGAACTAACTACTAATTAAGGTAAACGCAACTTCAATCTTCAGATTTATATTTATATAAATTATACAATTATAATTGTCTTATTACATTTTACTATTAATAATATTAATATGCCATCTATTTCAGGTATAGACTAGAAGAAATAATAAAAATTAAAATGTAATATAATACTTAGCTACCTACGTTTCGCTACTTCATACTGAACTGAACCGGAGTCTGACAATGCACCACACGACCTTTTTCTGATTATGTAAGTAAAACAATTTTACAACTCAATCGCAATAATCAATAGTAAGTGTTAAGATACCATAAACATTAAGCTTGGACATATCTTTGGAGTACTCAGCCAGTGTTTTTTTTTCTTTTCACCAACTGTCGTTAGGTCATATAACCTCTCTACTGGCAGGTGTTCACGCGCGCCTACTACCTTTGTTTAAAGGCTTTTTTTTTTATAAAAAATACTTTTAACAAAATTTTACCAACAGGTAAAACGCCATGAATAGAATAGAATTGATCACATCTCACAAGGAAGGAGGAGTGATATCGCCAAGAAGAAATTACTGTCTCAATGCGTAAAATATTACTCTACGAAGCAAGAAGGCTAAGAATGAAGAAAGAAAAGAAGACAAAACATAAACGCAAATAGTAGTTCACGACACGACAAGTAAGTGTACCTACCTAACATTATTACGTTAAACGACCAAGAAATATGAAATAAGTAATAGGCTAGATGACAAAATTTCAATTATTTGTCCGTCAGACAGATAATTAGAAAACATTAGACTCATATTTTTTATTTTCTTTTATAATTAAATAATAACAGTGCTACATCGAGTTGAAATGGCGCGATACGTCACGCTTGAGTAGAATTTTTACTCAAAAGTGACGTCACGCGACATTTCAACTTAATTTAATACTGTATATTCGATTATAGAAAAAAAAATACGAGTCTAATATTTTCTATCTGTCTGACGGACTAAATATAATTTTGATTTCATTACCCAGTCATCATCCCTATTGTATATTATTGCCAATCCATTTCCGAGACATGTTCAATATTATTCTTATAAAATGAATTCTATGCATAATTTCATACCCATAACACAAGCATATTAATTGCTTACTTTGGGGCTAGATGGCGCTGTGTGAGATTGTCCAAAGATATTTATTTATTTAAAGATATTTATACTTAATTTGAAATCTTATTTTAAACGCAAATGTCACACAATAAATGCTTGCCGCATTTTATTTAGATGCCACTTTAACTAATAATTAGGTATTATGTGATAATACTACTACGCATCCACTCACCTCTATGTTGTCATTTCTTAATTACCTTTTTTGCGAATAAAATATAAGAGAATGAAATCATTAAAACGAAATAATTACAACTGTCTTTTTATTTCCAGGTTCATCAGTATCATGGAATTATCGACATTGGACTTGAAATCTCAGTTGCAGTTCCGGTATTGGATTGACGACAGCAGTCAACTATCGATGAACACTGATTTGAAGATGCTTGACGTTCTACAGAGGAAGCAAGAAAATAACAATTAGAGATATTTACAGATTAAAACATAGTAGTTATGCACTTTTATTCAAATTAATATTGTTTACTGATCAGTAATAATACCATAACCCAATACTTGTAGCGGCTTATGCTGAACCTCATCATGGCTCTTTTGTTTTTTCTTCTTTATTTTTCATTTTCTTATATTAATTTAGTGAACATAAAATGCCAGCTACTCGGATATGTAGGTGACTTAGGACTGATTTTTTAATCGTTGAATATCTGCTGAAGAATAAACATTTTGACATATACTATTCTTCAGTTAAAAGTTATACGAAGATTGAGAAATCAGCCCACAAGTTTTTTTTTAAAACTGAGGTGGAATTGTGTAAAGCAATCGTTATCATTTGACAGTTAACGTACGTAACATAACGTACGATTATTCTGTCAAACGCTTTAACTGATTTTATCGTACCTACGTTATGAACTGTCAAATGATTACGATTGCTTTACACAATTCCATCTCTGATCCAGATTCTTTTTTATATTTTCATTTGTATAGGAAAATGTAACATAATCATTTATCCAATGTCAATTTGCATTCATATTATAAATATTGCACTTGAAATGATGATTATTATGATTACATAATATTTTGGAATTAAACATGTCTTAGCTAAGTAAAACTACTCGAATTTCACTATCATTGGAATTTAATATTTTTCGCTTATATTAAAATCGCAGCTTGATCCAGTCATTCTAGATAACTTAGATTTTTAAATCCGACTGTCAGCACTGAAGCTACATGTAGCACATTTTTCACTTATAAGCTTGTCTTTTTATTTAATGTACTAAATGATAGATCAATTACGAAAGTAGATTGCTCCTTTACAAAAACATAGTAATATTACAGTCAAATGTATGCTTTCAAAAGTTGTAGAATAATTGTTTAATCATTATAAATATACTATTTAAACCAATTTTTTGTTTTTTCTTCATTAATTAATTAATAAGCACAATGTAGGTTGAGTTATAATAACATACAGGCTTAAATATCTCACACACAGGCTTATCTATCTCGCACACAGATTTAAATATCTAACACAGGCTTAACTATCTCGCACACAGACTTAAATATCTTTGATATCTGTTTCCTAAACAACTTTCATTTAGGTACATACATAAGATGATTAAATTTTAATAATATGACTAAACTAAACTGCACTCAAACTTTCATGTAACATAGCACTCCATTAACAACGGTAACTAGAGAATGCTTGGAAATAAAATCGATAGGTGGCGCATTGTTAAATAGTGATCAATGGTGATAGCTCTACGATGCGCCTCCTGTCGGTATTATTCCTAAAGCATTCTGTAATTTTAGCACATCATGATAGACTACATTCATTCTTAGTGACAATAAAATTAATAAACAAGTACACTAGCTATTACTTTTATTATTATGAATGCATAAGTTTTACAATATAGTTGATTATTATAAAATAATTTGTTAGGATAATCTCATAGGTACCTACTTCCGTAATATAGCCAACAAACAACTAAGGTAGATAAGCTAATTGAATCAAGAAATATCGACAACTGAAATCTTGCATAATTTATTGCCTTCTATGCATAATGTCCCGAAGCAGTGGTAGGGTTAATATTGGGACGTGTAAAAGCGCTTTTTTAAAGCCTATTTGCAAAAATAAATGAATTTATTTTAATTTTAATATTATTGCTTAAAACGAAATAGATTTTTGTGCCAAATTCTAAAGACTAAGCCATATAACCGAAAATAAAGGCGAGGCCGAAGGCCGAGCGATAGTTTGAAGCCCAAGAGTCGCCATAGATTTATTTTTAATGCGTCAAAAAAGGACTAGAGCCCAGTCTGTGACAGACAGAAAGGCGAGGCCGAAGGCCGAGCGATGGTTCAAATCCCGAGAGTTACCACAGTTAAACTTGCGTTGCGTCAAAAAAGCACAAGAGCACAGTGACAGACAATAAACACCCCCTGTAATTTTTGCGAGGCCGAAGGCCGAGCTCCGAATGCGAGGCCGCAGGCCGAGCGCCGCGTAGGGCGAAGCCCGGAGCGGCCAGCATCGCAGATCTAGCTTTTGTAGCCCGCGTAGCGGGCGACCAAAGCTAGTCTATCTATCTATCTATCTATCTATCTATTTCTATCTATAATATATAAAGCTCGATTACCACTCACTGACTCACTGACTGACTGATCAGGGGTATTTTTGGGGTATTTAGAGGGGAGAGGGGTAAAATTGTAGGTGTTTATCTCAAACTAGATTTTTCGACTGCCAGCTTTACTAGATTTTTTGAACCAAAAAACAAAATGGCGGCATTTTTTGAGACACAAACTTTTTTGTCTCTGGTCCTGAATTTTTTCTTTTTTGAGTGTTAAGTGGGGTTGCCAAGGTGTGTTAAAAAATGTGAGAAAAAAATGGAAAAACAAAATGGCCGAGCCGCCATCTTGGATTGAAAATGCGATTTCGAGGTGTTTTTAGGGAGGTGTCACTCCGAGATGCGCAATTGTTTTTGAAAATTTCTTTTGAGTATTTGTGACTTGTATAGTCTTCTTAAGAGATACATTCACAGATTATCAAAAAACAAGATGGCGGCTGAGCCGTCGGCCATTTTGTTGCGATCAAAAAATTCCCAAACTTTGGTAGCAATTTTCCGGTAGATGGCGACACCGGAGTGGGGTACAATGTTCCGGGCGATTGTTGGTCTGTTATTCGAGTGTTGCCATGAATCGGAAAAAACTACCATTTTGGAAGAAAATTTTCCACCACGGCCCCGGATAGTAGAAAATGGAAATTTCCAAAAATTCCAAAAACTTGGTATGCAGTCTGGTGACATTTAGGGACCCGAATGACATTTCACCATTTTTATCAAAAAAGTCTGGCAACACTGAAAGTTATGGGGAAAAGTTTTTTTTGCGACATGGGTGTCTTTAAAGTTAGTGACAGACAGAAAGAATTATGGCAGAAAAAAAATAAAAATGACGTTTGGTCGGGTATACGACCCAGATTATGGGAAAAATCCGAAATGTCAGAAAATCAAGATGGCGGCGGCGTGGGCGGCCATTTTGTAAAAAAAGGAAAATTTCGAAATTTTGGAATTCATTTTTCGAGTAGTTGGCAACATTTTGGAAAGTCGAGTTGTATGAGGCGGTTGTGTCTCTTGTCGAGAGGTTTCGCTTGGGTGAAGAAATTTCCCCAGTGTTGCCACACTTTGGGAGATTTGGTCCAAAAATGTCGAAAGTAGAAATAACGACTTCCGGTCAAAAATTTGGATGACGCCTCCTGCAAAGGGGTCGTGCAAATGACATTTGACCATTTTCATCTCGATCACCTGGCAACACTGAGAGCTATGGGGAAAAGTATTTTTTTCAACATGGGTGTCTTTAAAGTTAAGGACGGACAGAAGGAGATATGGCAGGGAAAATCTGAAAATGGGGTTTGGTCGGTTATACGACCCAGACTATGGGAAAAATCCGAAATGTCAGAAATTCAAGATGGCGGCTGAGCGGGCGGCCATTTTGTAAAAAGTTTCAGATTTTCGATTTTTCAAATGCATTTTTCGGGCAGTTGGCAACATTTGGGAAAGTCGAGTTGTATGGGGCGATTACGTAGTTTGTCAAGGAGTATCGTTTGGGAAAACTAAAATTTCCAGTGTTGCCATACTTTGAGAGTTTTGGTCCAAAAATGTAAAAAATGGAAATAACGACTTTCGGTCAGAAATTTTGATGACGCCTCCTGCAAATAGGTCAAACTAATGACATTTGACTATTTTTATCTCGATCACTTGGCAACACTGGGAGTTGGGGGAACTCAAAGTTTTGGGACAACGGAGGAATAAGGAATTGTAGAAACAAATGAATTCGGGATTGGGTGAAGTTAGAAAAAAAGTAAAAATGGCGTTCGGCGCGGAAAATGGTCCAGATTAAGGCAAAAATGCAAAATTTTGGAATTCCAAGATGGCCGCCAAGCGTTCACCCGTTTTCCTAAAGGAACTAAATTCTCCATACAAATTGTATGCAGGGGGGCTTAGCTAACGTAGAAAAAGGCGAGGACGGACAGAAGGAGATTTGGCAGGAAAAAACTAAAAATGGAGTTTAGTCGGTTATACGACCCAGATTATGGGAAAAATCCGAAATGTCAGAAAATCAAGATGGCGGCTGAGCGGGCGGCCATTTTGTAAAATGTTTCAGTTTTCTGATTTTTCAAATGCATTTTTCGGGCAGTTGGCAACATTTGCTAAAGTCGAGTTGTTTGGGGCGATTTCGTAGTTTGTTAAGGAGTGTCGTTTAGAAAAACAACAATTTCCAGTGTTGCCATACTTTGAGAGATTTGATCCAAAAATGAAAAAAATTGAAATAACGACTTTTGGTCAAAAATTTGGATGACGCCTCCTGCAAATAGATCAAACTAATGACATTTGACCATTTTCATCTCGATCACCTGGCAACACTGGGAATTACGGGAACACAAAATTTTGTGACATGGGTGTTTTTAAGGCGTTGCTCCTAGGGACTGGGTGAGGATAGAAAAAAAGTAAAAATGGGGTTCGGCGCGGAAAATGGTCCAGATTAAGGGAAAAATGCAAAATTTTAAAAATCCAAGATGGCCGCCATATTTTCAGCCGTTTTCGTAATTGAACTAATCTCTCCATACAAATTGTATGCTTAGCACGATTACCACTCAATGACTGACTCACTGATCATGGCCATTTTTGGGGGGTTTAGAGAGGAGGAGGGTACGAGTAAACGCAATTGTTTCGAACTAGATTTTTCAACACGCAGCTTATCAGATTTTTTGGACTAAAAAACAAAATGGCGGCCCGTTTTGACACACCAACTTTTTCATTTTTCGTCCTGATTTTTTTATTTTTTGGGGGCCGGTTGAAGTTGTCATTTGGTGTTCGAAAATGTGAGAAAAAAACGGAAAAACAAAATGGCCGCGCCGCCATCTTGGATTGAAAATTAGATTTCAGGGGTGTGTTTAGGGAGTTGTCATTCTGAGATGCGCAATGGTTTTTGAAAATTTCTTTTGAATATTTGTGACATGTATAGTCTTCTTAAGAGCCACATTCACAGATTATCAAAAAACAAGATGGCGGCTGAGCCGTCGGCCATTTTGTTGCGATTATGAAATTCCATAAAGTTTCACACCAATTTTCCGGTAGATGGCGACATCGGAGTAGGGTACAATATTCCGAGCGATTGTTGGTCTGTGCCTCGAGTATTGCTATGAATCGGAAAAAACTGCCATTTTGGAAGAAATTTTTCCATCACGGCCTCGGATAGTAGAAAATGGAAATTTCTAGAAATTCCAAAAAGTAGGTATGCAGTTTGGTGACGATTGGGGACCCGAATGACATTTCACTATTTTTATCAAAAAAGTCTGGCAACACTGAAAGTTACGGGGAAAACAAATTTTCGCGACATGTCTGACTTTAAAGTTAAGGACAGACAGAAGGAGTTGTGGCAGAAAAAAACTAAAAATGAGGTTTTGTCGGATATACGATCTAAATTATGGGAAAAATCCGCAATGTAAAAAAATCAAGATGGCGGCTGAGCGGGCGGCCATTTTGTAAAAAGTTGAAAATTTCGAAATTTAGGAATTAATTTTTCGAGTAGTTGGCCACATTTTGGAAAGCCGAGTTGTATGAGGCGGTTGTGTGTCTTGTCAAGAGGTGTCGCTTGGGTGACAAAATTTCTCCAGTGTTGCCATACTTTGAGAGATTTGGTCCAAAAAACTGGTAGAAATAACGACTTCCGGTCAAAAATTTGGATGACGCCTCCTGCAAAGGGGTCGTGCAAATGACATTTGACCATTTTCATCTCGATCACCTGGCAACACTGGAAGTTATGGGGAAAAGTATTTTTTGCGACATGGGTGTCTTTAAAGTTAAGGACGGACAGAAGGAGTTATGGCAGAAAAAGTCTGAAAATGGGGTTTAGTCGGTTATACGACCCACATTATAGGAAAAATCCGAAATATCAGAAAATCAAAATGGCGACCGAGTGCGCGGCCATTTTGTAAAAAGTTTCAGATTTTTTATTTTTCCAATGCTTTTTTCAGGTAGTTGGTAACATCTGGGAAAGTCGAATTGTATGTGTGTTTTGTCAAGAGGTGTCGCTTGGGTAAAGAAGTTTCACCAGTGTTGCCATATTTTGGGAGATTTGGTCAAAAAAAATTTAAAAAATGCAAATAATGAGTTCCGGTCAAAAATTTGAACGTGAACTCGTGCAAAGTAATCCTAAAAAGGTTATTTGACCATTTTCTTTTCGATCACCTGGCAACACTGGAAGCTATGAGAAAGAGTATTTATTGCGACATGAGTAGGTATCTTTATAGTTAAGGAACGGACAGATGGAGATATGGCAGAAAAAATCTAAAAATGGTGTTTGGTCAGTTAAATGACCCTAATTATTAGAAAAATAAAAAATCATGGCAAATCAAGATGGCGGCGGAGCAAGCGGCCAACTGGTAAAAAGTTTCATTTTTCTGATTTTTAAAATGCATTATTAGGGTAGTTGGCAATATTCGCGAAAATTGGGTTGTATGAGGCGTTCATGTGTCTTGTCAAGAGGTATCGCTTGGGTAAAGAAATTTTTGCAATGTTGCCATATTGTTGGAGATTTGGTCCTTATATTTTATGAAAGAAATGGAAATAATGATTTCCGGTGATGATTTTTTTTACTGAAACGTGTGCAAATAAGTGAAACAAATGACATTTGACCATTTTTATCTCGATGACCTGGCAACACTTGGAGTTACGGGATTACACAATTTTTGGACATGAGGTTTTTAAGGCATTGCTGTTCGGAACTCGGTAAACTTAGAGAAAAAGTAAAAATGGGGTTCGGTGCGGAAAGTAGTCCAGATCAAAGAAAAAATACAAAATTTTGAAAATCCAAGATGGCCGCCAAGCTGTCAATCGCTTTCGTAACCGAACTAAATTCTCGATACAAATTATATACAGGAGCTTACTAAGGCGAGACCCAAGGCCGAACGATAGTTCAAAGAACGAAAATCGCCACACTGAAAACCAGCGTCGTGGCCTCCCTCACCGGGGGCCACGGCATATGCTGAGTGGGGTCCCGTTGCGATGGACATCGCTGTGCGACAGGATGGCACCTGCTCAGTTTACTTTCACTTTCATTGTATGTTTTATGTCACCTATGTCTTATTTACTTTTTTTCTATTATTTACATCTTTTGTCTTCTGTGATGTCCATGGCAATAAATGTTTCTTTCTTTCTTTCTTTCCATACATTTAATTTTAATATTTAAGACAGGACTGCAGCCCAGTGTTATAAGAATATTACTTGCGCATATAGCAGCTATTTCCACAAAGTTTTATTGCTATCTATAAATAAATATCAGTTAGGAGAAAAATTTCGAATGGAAAATGTCCACAGGAAATTAAATCGATTTCTTAAAAAATTTTAGTATTGTTAGTTAGGAGGTATTGCCACTTTACCATTTACCATTGGTATGTATTCTAATCATGCCGACAAAGTAATAAAACAAAATTTTTAAAAATATTTTTTAGGGTAGCTTCCCTATATAAAGTGGGGATTTTTTTTTCATCTTCTACCCCATTTGTGGGGTATCGTTGGATAGGTCTTTTATAATGGCTTAGGGGTTTCTAAGACTATTTTTTTATTTAAACGGTTCCCGTTTGCAAAATATTAAAGTACCTAGCACTTTATTGAAGCCAATTTTTGTTCGAGTAACTTAGGGCGTCCCCCCATTAAAAGTGTTAAGATGAAGTACTAATTGCTTGCTTCAGAAATATATTGCGGTAACGACGGGCAACTACGAAACCCTACACTGCGCGTGGCACGACACGCACTTGGTTAACTGGTTTATATCTATAGATTAGAGGGCAGTGCGTTTAATTACACTAAGGGTAGTTTCACAGGACGACTCCGGAGGTACCAGTGGCGAGTAGTGGAGGCTGTCTAGGCATAGTGACTGCGACATTGGGTAGCATGGTCATTTGCCAACCGGATGACACTAGCATTGACGGGCTACGGGTCATAATACCGCTCCAGAAAGCCCACTTAGGTAGGTAACGACCATTTTCTGCCGGCTGTAGTCTTCCACATGACCAATCGACTTCTTCATCCCCTGCCCTTTTAATAGGCCTCGAACAGTGGCCACCAGGACAATACATTCATGCCGCACACTGAAAGCCGAAAACGTAATGACGTTTTCCTTGTGTGAGACCGAATAGGGACCGCTGACGAATGTTTGAGGCACACGCCAATACTCCTGGTAATGTCCCGCGTTCTCAACTCATATAATCCTACCCATCTGGCAGAGTGATAAGCCCCACCACATGGGAGCAGCCCTTGTGGGTAGTTATATTCTACACATTTTTATAGATTTTAATTCTTATTATTTCTAAAGCAATAATCAGTAACTTGTACATACATAGGTTATACAGGGTGGAAACGATAAGTGATCTCATTCGATTATTTCTAAACTATACAAGATATCGAAAAGCTGGTTACTGATCCTGAAAGTGCTTCACTAGCTCTATCCAACGGTACCAATAATAGGTTACAGAATTAACTGGATCTATCAAAAAATTAAATGTTTCCAGCCTCCATACTAAATGTATGCCAGCCAAACAATATTGAAAGTATTAATTTTTTTTATTAAATAATAAACACTTAAAATGAACTCGTAAATTGCATTCTTATTCAAAATGATTCTTTGAAAACATTGGTTTAAGGCTTTACTTGCTATAATATTATCAAGACATGAGTGCCATGCCTGTTTCTGTACTAAATGTATCAAAAATCAAAATCAAAATTATTTATTCAGTTTAGACCACAAGTGGCACTTATGAACGTCAAAATTATTATAGAAAATAATAAAAAAGAAAGCTGGAAACATAGAATTTTCGGATAGATCCAGTTTATTCTGTAACCTATTATTGGTACCGTTTGAAAGAGCTTGTGAAGCACTTTCAGATTCAGTAATCAGTTTTTCGATATCTTGTATAGTTTAGAAATAATCGAGTGAGATCACTTAACGTTTCCACCCTGTATAGGTACTTGTGCGAGGCAACGAGCGCGCATTATGAAATAACTAGCGGCCTCCCGCGACTTCGTACGCGTGGATCCCGTTTTACCCCCTTTACCGAAATTTCTTTCAACCATCTCACTAACTTTTGTGTGTTATAAATTGTAGTTATTAATTAAATAAATAAATATTATTGGATATACAGGGTGGAATTTTGTAATGCCACCTAGAGGGAAAGTTTTTTTTATGCTAGACAAGGCAGGTATTTGACCGCAATCGCACCTGGTGTTAAGTGAGATGCAGTCTAGGATGGTACATATCAGTAAGTACTCATAATACTAAGATAGAAAATTTTACTGAAAGAAAACATTTCTTTGTTTTTGAAAAGAAAGAGAACTGCATTGAAAGATTTTCGAAAATTGTCTACCATACCATACAATGTATTCTGTACATAAATAAAATAATTTAAGATTTCATGGTTTTCATTTCATTTGATTTATCAAGTTTGTTAAAGAGATTTCATCCTTATACTTAACCCTAACAATTGATGCAATAAAAGTACAGGTTGTAATTTTTAATAGATTTCAGTTGGTTTGATTCTGGGTGTGGCAAGAAAATGTTTGTAAATCTTTGAATGTAGTTCTATTTCTTTTCAAAAATAAAGGAATGTTTTCTTTGAGAAAAAGGTTCTATCTACAATATTAAAAGTACTTTTCCTCTAGGTGGCATTATAAAATTCCACCCTGTATTGCGCCATCCAGTCCCAAAATAATTTTTAAAAATATAAAGAACAGGACTTACTAAAGTACTTACTCGTATTATTATGACATTTGTTGAAACTAAATGTGGTAAGTATTGCCTACTTACTACTAAATTAAGTTAGTAGTACTTCATTACACAAAGAAAACATCTCTAAGAATAAATCTGGATATGAAAAACCTACACACAGCAAAATTCTAACAGTAAGAAGGATAAAAGTATTTACTTAATAATTTATTTGATGCATTTAGCTGCATACCATGCCTGTAAAAGTAAGATTTTATGCACAAGAGCCAAACAAACAAGTTTAAGCTTGTAAAGAACTTCCAAACCTATTATTATGTAGAATAAGTTCTTAAAAGTGACATAGTATTTAAAAGTTTTCATCTATTTTTATTTATGAAAATAGCCTTGTCTCCGTCTGTATCATTACCATCAAAATATTACTATTATCTTGAACTCCATTAACATTGATGATTGATTGATACTTTATTATAGTATATTTAGGTACTTAGTTCAGTTGATAACATTCCTATATCATTTTTATCTCAACTTATTAGATATTTAATATTAATTAAAACCCAATGAATTTTAAAACACTTATTTATTTAAAGATAATAATCAATTTATGTTCAATTAAATATTTTGGAATTATGAACAGTTTACTTTGGTTTGTTAAGATTTTATTAATTTTCATTAAATATTGGTTTTCCGGGACAAGTTGTACATCATTATTGATCACTTTAACATCTGAAAAGTAAAATATATAACTTTAATTAAATGGATAGATATTGTGCTTACATTTTGTTGTAAACATTAAGGCTCAGTTGCATTACCTAACTTTGACCGTTACTTTAACGATAACTGGTGTTTTCTGAATGAAGTTTGATAGATTTTTGATGTTTGTTAAAGTAAGATGGTGCAACCCAGCCTTATAGTTAAACAATTTCATCAAAACTGTACAATACTTTTAGAGTGCAAGAGTAAAAAACATTCATCCTCAAAAACTTTGACCTCTTAAATATTATTGAATAATTAATAGTGCCATCAATTATCAAACGTTTCATAGTTATCATCAAGCATTACCTTACGCTGCAATCACCATTCTCTTTATTTTACACAGGCAAAATATGCATAGAGTTAACGTAACAGTATCACATTGAAAACTCAGATATTGTTGCAATATTGTACAAGGCTTCTGTTACTATTATTTTTAAGATCACTTGTTTCAGCTATAGATTATTTCTTTGAGATATGTATGTAAGTAACTATTCTTATTAATTTCATTCCAGGCGCGGATCCAGCCCTCAAAAAAGGTTGTGGGCACAGCCACCAAAAATGAGCAAAGTGAGAGTTGGATCACTACATGCCCGGACATACATACATGCCTATCGATCTTATCAATAGATAAGATCATAATAAAACAAGCAAATTAGGGTTGTGGGCATGCCCACAGTGCCCACAACGGTGGATCCGCGCCTGTTTCATTCGAACAAAACAACACCAACCAAATCAAAACAAACTTTTGTTTGACAGTTTGGCAAGAGGGGGGGTGTAGGGACCATAGATTAGAGAGTGATAGGATGTTTCGTTCGGAAATTTAATCAAAAGATTTTGAAACGTCAAAGGACAAAAATGTGAATTTTAACCCGTGTAGCGCCCTTCTGTCAAATTTTGTTTTGTACGACTGAAAAATTAAGGTCTCTCGAAAGTAGGTAAAAGTGGAGCAGGCATAATTTACTTTTAACTTTATGAGATAAAAATAATAATTTAATTTTTTAACGTTGTGAATGTCATCATCATGTTTTAAAAAAAAAACTTCTATTATGGATCGATCGAAAAGCGAAATTTTGGACAGCGTTTTTTTTTCACAACTTCTATTTTTTAAATTCATAATGATAGGTTACGTCACACTATGGATCGAAATTGCGATTTATGGACATAGCGATATTTTTCATAATTTCTATTTGAAAAAAATACCTATCGTACGTTACGTTATTCTGATGAATATATTATGTCGTTAGATTTTCTTTAAAACCAATAGTTTGGTTGGAAAAAAATATTTTCCATTTTCGTTGTATGGAATGAAATAGCTTGTTGACTATAATCCTACACTATCAGCGCGCGCCTAAAGTTGCCCGTTCACAAGTTATGTGGTTCTGAAAAATGAAAAAAAAGTTAGTAAAAGTGACTTTTTTTGGAATATCTTTAAAGATTCAACGAAAATATAAAGATTCCATACGTTAACAATTTAAATTTACCTTAAATTACTGACAAATATTTAACTCATGTAACGCGACCTCTGTGGTTAATGCTCGCATTCGAATTTGGCGGGCTTTATTTTGTAACTCACGGGCTCGCGCGCTCTGCCGGCGCGCTCTCACCAACGGTCGCCGGCGTTTTTTCTAAATTCGACCTTATTGCCAGTCCGCCCATGGCCGCGACGCTTGATTATTACTCTCTCAATATTTCGATGTTTGGATATTGTTTTGACTGATATAAGCAAAGTTTTATGTACATTTCGTTGTGTTAAATTGACAATATACTTGTTGATGATTGAATTGTGCCTTCAACATTATTTCACGACCCCGAGACCAACTTAACAAGTATTACACTCATATTTTGGAACCTTGTAACTTCTGAACGGGCAACTTTGGGCGCGCGCTGATAGTTTAGGATTATAGTCAACAAGCCATAGGCTTAGTCGAAATCGATTACTTTGAGTTTCATTCCATACAACGAAAATGGAAAATATTTTTTTCCAGCCAAACTATTGATTTTAGAGAAAAACTTTTAACGACATTTATTCATCAGAATAACGTAAGTTACGTTCGATAAGTATTTTTTTCAAATAGAAATTATGAAAGAAAAAAATCAATATGTCCATAAATCGCTATTTCGATCTTTAGTACGTCTTACTGATTAATTAATGTCATTATCCCCTCAAGGATCAATAAGACCGGCGGCGGCTGCGCTGTTCATTACTTACAGTCATATAGATGAACTAATTTAAACTGAACCGTGTCACCGAACACATTGACAGGGGCTCGCCACCATCATTTCAACTATATAGTTTCCAACGTGGCAAAAATCGGAACCAGCGATTCGGTATTGATGGTGGTGGCACCCCCCTGTCACTGTCATGGGTGGGACAGTTCGTTTTAATTTATGTATATTATGTTACTTACCAGTTATTAATAATAATTACCGACAGTCGAGGTAAAAGTAAGAAAGTAATCACATTAATTTATCACTTACAAATATCTTAAAAGATAACACCGGCTCGTGTACAGCGTGTACAGCAACACATTTTGAACGTTTTGATATCTTAATATATTAATACTAGCTTTCCGCCCGCGGCTTCGCCCGCGTGGAATTTTGTCTGTCACAGAAAAACTTTATCGCGCGCGTCCCTGTTTCAAAAACCGGGATAAAAACTATCCTATATTCTTTCCCGGGACTCAAACTATCTCTATGCCAAATTTCATCAAAATCGGTTGCGAGGTTTAAGCGGGAAAGCGTAACAGACAGACAGACAGAGTTACTTTCGCATTTATAATATTAGTTGGGATAAATTAGTGGTATCCTTTCGTTTGGCCAAATTACTTTTCGCCAAATTTCACTTCGCAAACAACTTATCGCCTAAGTTTCATTTCCCAAATGAACTTTTAGCAACTGTACTTTTCGCAACTAATTCATTTGGTCAAATTGTCATTTGGCAAAATTTTACTTGGCAAATGTTTATATAGCAAATGTTTTATTTCGTCAAATATTATGTCCCAAATAATTTGTTTGGTCAAATTGACACCTCAAATACTTACCCACCGTTACCCACAAATCAAAGCATAAGGCACATTATCATGGTTTTCACAAGAATTTTATGTAAAACAAAGAGACTGCAGAAAGTAGTATGGTTGCAAAAAGTAGGTTTTGCTGAAAATAGTAGGTTAGGTTAGGTTAGAACAGTGACCCTTAATGCGCGAAGGCGAGCGAAGCGTGCCGCGGTAGCGGCCGCCGAGCGCTAAAATCACCACTATTGTTAATGAATCATTTGAAATTTCGATAAAAAGAATGAAATAAGAAAATTATTTTAGAACAAATTTTATATTTACTACCCACTAAACAAAATAATAACCACAAGCTAATTTGTATTCCATTCTATGCACCAATCAAATTATTTTGTAAATAGTTTATCGTGAAATATTTTTGCCAAATGAAACATTTGGCAAAACATACTTTACCAAACAATAATTTGCTAAACAATAATATGCCAAAAACGACATTTGCGAATTAAAAGTTTGCAATAAGTTGTTTTGCCAAATGAGAATTTGCCAAATGAAAATTTGTGAAACGTTGTTTGCGATGTAATAATTTGGGAAACGTTTTTTGGCCAAACATTAGTAATCTATAAATTAGTATAATGAGATTGGAATGTTTAAAATTTAAACGAATTGTTTAAAATTTAATAAATAGGTTTAGATGCGGCGGGGGTGGACCTTGGGCCAACCCTAAGCAGTTTATTTAATTTTATACATACGTAAATGATTTCTTTAATCACTTTTACCAAATTATTCATAATAACCGATTGTTATTAATAATTCTTTTTCTATCATAATTAATCATCATAATCAAATCAGATTAAATAAAATCTGAGTTGCGTTCTATATCCTTTAGAGCGCCATGGTCTTTTTTAAAATACAAAACGTTTAACATTTCCGTGCAATATTTCTTTGATAAAAATACTTATAGAAATGCTTTAGTTATTTTATGCGTATTTTTGCGATTGCCTAAAACCCTAAATCTTTATTTTCAAAACAGAAATATATTTTTTTACTGTTCCAGGCGAAATAGGTTGGTGACCAATAGGTTAAACAAAAGTTGTCTATGGTCATAAGTTTTGTGGCCAAAAAAAGTTGAGTGAGACATTTCGCGCTCATTCACTTCCGCCTCCCTTTCGGTCGCAACTGTTTTGCATCTTGTTTCATCGCGGTAAGTTATGTGTAAATATTATTATAATTATAATCCATTGATTTGTCAAATAATAAAAAACTATTGTACAAATCAATTTCGATGATATATCAACTTAATTGTTTCTTTTCATCGTTCCGTTAGTGTAGGCATCATTTTTGTTGAAGGGGACGCCATTGTAAAACAAATGAAATAATGTTAAACAAACAACTTTTTATGGTTTAAAACTTTTTAAAGTGTAATGATCGAAGTTTTAAGTGTATTTTAGGTTCTTCAGTGCCATAATTTGTGGTTCTTTAGTTCATTAAATGTGTATAATTGCAGTTTCACGATGCCCCGCTTCAACTACGATTCCACCACGGCCGTCTGCATCGCCACGGGTAAGTCTTTTATAGTCTTATTTGTTCTTCTTTCCATTATTTTCTGTGTTTAGGTCCTTTGGTTCGTTAAAAATATACTATGTTTGGCTTTGATGAATAGTTATGGACCGCCATTTTTCTTCTTTTTTAATTGACTTGGCAATGGTGTTGTAGGTAGTTCATAACTGCATAAGATATAGCTTTTTCAAGTCAATAACTTCACACATTTTCTAAATAATATGGTTGACAAGGGCGTAGCCCCTTATTCTATTTGCCAAGTTATTTAAATTACCTACACCTACCTACAATCATGGACCTATAAAAAAAGGTCCATGCCTAACAGTAAATAGTTAATAACACGTAAGAAATCTTTATATTTTGAAACATGTCAATTCCACACAAGGTACTTGTATTAATAATGTGCTAACAGGCAAGTTATCATTTCATTGTTGATGAACATAAATTCACATTATCTATCAATAAAAGTTATTTAGATCTTCTTACTCTGAGATGGTTTTCATATGAATAGTTATGTAAAATAATTTTACATGTAGGATTATTTACTGTTGAAATTGATGTTACATTATGTATTTAAAATACACAAGTAAGCATAACTTTAGTTCTTATTATAAACAAAGCATTTATTGAATCACATCTAATTTAATTAATGTTTCAGTGTAGTAAAATAATTGATTTGCTCTGAAATCAAATCAATAATAAGAACTTGATTGAATCCTTCTCAAATATTGGTAGGTAATATCAATGCAGTTTAAATATTATTTGAAAACCTTCAGATTTGCAATAGGATTATT
This sequence comes from Ostrinia nubilalis, assembly GCF_963855985.1. NCBI lineage: Eukaryota > Metazoa > Arthropoda > Insecta > Lepidoptera > Crambidae > Ostrinia > Ostrinia nubilalis. The sequence goes on from NW_026973576.1 coordinate 56,405, forward strand.
TGCATTTGATACTCCTTAAATATATCCTGCGCTTGTTATATTTGTATTTATTTATCAATATTTTCAATTTAGTGCGTTGAATTCTGATTTGACATTCATCTTACTAGGTATAGGTACTTTTTTTTGAACTTGTATATGTCTGGATCTGACCATAATATCTAGCCTTTTATAAATCAAGATTAATAATTATACTAATTATAATTTACCTACTTGAATAGTGGTATATTAATAACATTTAATTTTTATCTCTTGTCATAAATTAATTAAATTCAAATAGATGTGCACCAATTGATTGAAGTTATCAATATTCATCATGTTTGAAATTGGTCCTATATCTACTTAGATTATTAATCTAAGGTTCTATAATATTTTTCATTTTTACAGAAACATAAATTCTAAATTTCTTTTGATTCATATTATTACTAATTTAATTTAGGTATGTTTGATAAGCAGAAATTAGGTAGGTAGGTACCTACTTATTGTCTCAATAGGGTTAGGCAAGCCTGTTATTTGAATTTGCATTAGTTTTATTTTAGGAAATATTGTATCAATGCAATGCATTTTTTTAGGTAGGATTAGCCTAATAAAATTACTTGTTGTAATATGAACTTACTGCAAAATGGTACAGTTACAGTAAAATAGGTTAGTACTAATTTGTATAATCATTGACTTCCATCATTACATACCTTAACTGGTAGGCATTTGTTTTTAATACAATTTACTGTTTTCTTTAGTAATTTGGATACATTACCTACCTACTTAAGTAGGTAATGTTGTTGTTCAATTATAATAAAACTAGCTTTCCGCCCGCGGCTTCGCCCGCGTGGAATTTTGTCTGTCACAGAAAAACTTTATCGCGCGCGTCCCTGTTTCAAAAACCGGGATAAAAATTATCCTATGTTCTTTCCCGGGACTCAAACTATCTCTATGCCAAATTTCATCAAAATCGGTTGCGAGGTTTAAGCGGGAAAGCGTAACAGACAGACAGAGTTACTTTCGCATTTATAATATTAGTTGGGATAGTTGGGATTAGTTGGGATAGTTGGGATTTCAAACTTTTGTTTACATTAAACTTCTTATTACTATTAGCACTAGCTGCTATTAATTGTATGAGTTTGGATTTTCGGTTTAGGTAGGTCTCTATAGGTAGGTATATCTACTTTTAAATTTAATTTAATTTCTTTTATTTATTAGTAAAAAACAAACTTAATTTCAATTACCAAAACAATAAAAGTAATTATTAATCAGATAGGCATTGTAAAATTTATCACTTGTTCATTACATAACCATTTATAACTGAATATGAATTTATTGACAATTTATTTTCAGAAAATTTGTTGGCAGTATAGTTTGTCATTTTGTTTTCTGTGTGTACCTCAAAATTAGCATGATTGATATTGCTTTAAGGTGATGTTCTAAGGCCTTGTCAAAATGCTTTAGATATTTTAGCGGAGAGTGTTAGAAGATAAAAAAAGCTTGTAATGAAAGTATTTTTTTATAATATTACATAACTGAGTTGAAAATTAGCATTAATTATGTGACCAATCTTTTATCTTCCCTGTGTCATATAAATCTATAACACTTTTTATCATTCAATTTAGATACTGAAGTTGCATTCTTTACACGTTTATATTTTATGACAATAATTTTAAGAGAAGATTGACTTGAATCTTTTTAGAGCTTTCGTTATTTTTGTCTTGATAAGGTATCAGCATATTATCTGAAAATAAAGAAACCACCTGCATTTTGTATTTCGAAGCAAATTACTTTCTTTTAAATTATGTATTCGTAATGCATAATAAGCGCGACTTCATTGTCAATCAGACTATTATTAATTATTAATTTCTGGTAAAGGATTGTCCCATCAAGGCGATGCACGGTATAAAGGTAATAATGCACAGTGTGTAGCCATGTCAGCATGTGCATCCGCTTTGTCAGTTATTAAAAATCGGGCCGTGTTTGATGTTGCGGATATCAATACTATTCTTCAGTACGGTGATTTACTTTACTTGCAGTGTAAACCTCGGGACCACGTTTTCTTATTACCAGACGAATTGCCAAATGATTATCGAGTAGGGAACTTCGCGATTAAAATTAATGCAATGGAACCCAACTGGATTGAAAACGGGCTTTTTCCAGCTTCACTGCGCGATGTTGATGTTGCAACATTGCAGTTAGTTCATATTTTGCGCGACCGTGTATTCACTCGCGAACGTAACGATACTCGGGATAGTTACTTGTTCACCGGGAACAATTATACGGTTTCTTTTTGGAAATTTGGCAACAAATTTTATTTATTTAATAGCCATGCGGTTGGCATCAATAATAAATTTAATCATCGGGACGAAACTCAAAATAAGGCGCGTTTGTTTTGTTGCCAAAATTTAGAAGATCTCGCAAAATTACTGTTCATAGGACATGCGTATACCTCGGCGCAATATTCTATACATAAATTAACTGTAGTAAATTTTGCGCTAAACTTAGATCCCGTCGTCCCACTCGAGCCACGCGACGCGAAATTAACAACGTTGAAACCTGTCGTAGTCCTTGAAAAAGTTGAGTTAGAATCAATAGACATTGCACCGGTGCAATCAACCAAACGAGGTCGACCCAAAAAAAAGAGATCATCTAAATCTAAAGTAGATTTTTCCGCACCGAAAAAATCTAAATTAATTAATGAAAAATTAAAACCAGTTGTGGTTCTTGAAAGAGTAGATTTAACTGCGTTAAAAATTGCCCATGATGCGAAACCTTTGTCCGTCAGTACTACACATTCTGATGTCAAATTGAAATTAAAGCCAGTCGTTGTAATTGATAGAGTTGATTTAAATAGCGGTCGGGTTAGTAACGTAACGTCAGCCAAAACTCTTAAACACCGAGAGGCTGTGAAACGTTATGCTACCCAGAACCCAACTATCCATAGGGACGCGGTAAAACGTTACACACAAAAAAATCCCTCGGTTCATAGGGACGCGGTTACACGATACTCTCAAAGCAATCCCTCCGTTAACAGGGACGCGGTCAAACGATACTCTCAAAACAATCCCTCCGTTCACAGGGACGCGGTTAAACGGTACGCGCAAAATAATCCCTCGGTTAATAGGGAAGCGGTAAAACGGTATTCGCAACAAAATCCGGAAGTTAATAAAGAAGCGTCACAACAATATAATGTAGTAAACAGAAATTTAGAACCCGCGTTGCGTAATTCCAATATTTTGATCGGGCAAAAACAAAACGACGACCTAGATTCACTTCAGACTCATTCTTTAAAAAAACTGTCTTTGAATGACAGTCATAGATGTCCTCAATGTCAGGCGCGAATTTTTGTTGAGGAAAAAGGTAGAGTCAAATGGTGTTGTGGTTCTGGAGCATATAATGTTCAAAATTTACCGCCGTTAACCGAAGAGTTCTATTTCCACCCAGCTTTCCTTTTAAGATCGCGAGCTTTTAATCATTTGTTTTCGTTTAGCGCATTAGGCGTTTCTCATGGTTTTCATCAACCAAATACCGGTATTTCATTCTTAAAAATTCAGGGCCGAACTTACCATCGCGTTTTTGATTTAGCTTACACCGACACAAACAATCCCATCGGTATGTATATTTATGACGAACGGGAAAGGGTAGCTGTAAGCCAAAATTTAGACATGGAGGTAGTTCGTTGCATTACCAATTTTATGCATAATGTTAGTCCGTACATAGATTGTTTTAAACGTTTAAGTCAGGAGCCTTCCGAGGAGGCACATTTGATATTTGAACCCACGTCGCGACGCTCCCATGGTAATATTTTAGGAGACATGCCAATCGGTTCGGAAATAGCCGCAATTCTGAGCACAGAACGCGAACGCTATATTCCTAAAGCTATAGTCATATGGCGCATAGGTGCTCGAAAACCGCACACTGTAGACATTTTACATCCGCTGTATGAAACTTTTCAATATCCTTTGCTGTATCCACACGGTAATCCCGGTTGGTTACCGAATAGACTCGATAACAACGGCGTAAAACTAACACAAAATAAATACGTCCGTTGTTTGTTGCTATCTGAGCCGCGGTTTTCAGAGTTGAACAGACTTTCTGAGGAATGGATAGTAGATATGTTCTGTAGAATTTCAGAGGAACGACTTAGGTACATTTTTAATATGCAGAATCATTCCTCAGATGCTGCTCTTAGATCTGCTCCCCTTCAGGAAGTAGAAAACTCAGTAGAGATAAGTAACCAGATAGCAGCAGATGAAACCATACGGGGAGAGGGCGGTGTTGTGCCGGGACGTGTCTATCTGCCCAATACATTTACTGGAGGTCCACGGTATATGAAAACTAAATATATGGATGCGATTGCACTGGTCAATAGACTGGGCACTCCATCATACTTTTTAACGATGACATGCAATCCAAAATGGCCCGAGATCCAACAATCTACTCCACAAGGACAAAGGCCTAATCCTTTAATTTGTGCGAGAGTTTTTAACTTGAAACTCGCACAACTTTTAAAAGACCTTAGAACTGGTGCTTGGTTTGGTAGATGTATGTATATTATGCATGTCATAGAGTTTCAAAAACGAGGACTGCCCCATGCCCACATTTGTTTTAGAATCGAAGGGGGTGGTCCCATACAAAATTTTGAAATCGATCAATTTGTAAGGGCAGATATCCCTCCTCCTTCTGAGGCAGGTGGTAGATTACGCAAGGCTGTGCTTGATCACATGATACACGGCCCATGTGGACCTCCACATAGAACAGATTTGCCATGTTGGGATACTGAAAAAATGAAATGCACAAAGTATTTCCCTAAATCTGAAACGGCTGTAACTTACTGCGATGACAAAGGTTTTGTTCATTTACGCCGTGATAGTAAAAACCAAGCCACCATTAAATTTAGAAATAGAGACATAACGGTTAGTGATTTGTGGGTCGTTCCGTACAATGCCGCTCTTCTCCTCAAGTATGACTGTCACATAAATTTATTAGCATATTCCGCACGCGCGATCGTCAAATATCTATTCAAATACATGACCAAAGGTCCTGACGAATCGCGCGTTACAGTCGTTCCCGATTCAGATAAAAACAATGAAATCGAGCAGTATGTCACCAAACGTTACCTTGGTTCTTGCGAAGCGACGTGGCGCATTTTAGAGTTTGACGTAACAGCTCGCGAACCGAACGTAAAGCAGCTCGCCGTACACCTTGAGGGCCAACAATCCATCTTTTTCAAGCCGGGAACCGAAGCAGATGCCGCGCGCCGCGCTCATTCGGACTTGATAACTTATTTTAAAAGGCCTCTCGGTGAACAGTTTGATAACATAACGTACTTGGATTTTTACGAGCGGTTTATTGTACATTCACGACGTCCCACCACAAAAAATGTAGAAATATATGAATTAAGTAACAATAAATTTTTGACAAGACGGCAAAGGGGCGAATTAGTATCGCGTTTATTCTGGGTCGCGCCAAACAGAGGTGAATTATTTTACTTGCGTCTACTTTTAGCGTCTCAGCCGTGTCGTAGTTACGACGATTTATATAAACTTGGTGGTCCATTGTGCAAAACTTTCCAGGAAGCTGCGAAAGCTCTCGGGATCGCGGACGATGAAGCGGAGTATGAGATTGCTATGCAGGAAGCATCTACATTTTTGACTGGACCACGGCTGCGTAGCTTTTTCGTACTCTTAGCTGTGAACGGGGTTAGGGTCGTTTCTTTGTGGGATAAGTACAAACATTTAATTGGTCAGGATTTTTTGCAGCGTTTATCCGATGACGCAGAAAAAGCGTACAAACTTTGTCTCGTCCAAATCGACCGGTTATTGCGTAAACATGGGACATCCCTTGTCGAGCAAGGGTTACCGGGCGTTATAGACGATTCGACCGAAGTAGGCCGCGAGCGCGTCGAATATAATCGCGACGAGTTAAACACGTTCGTGAGTAGCTGGCTACCAAAATTATCCCCCGACCAAAACCTCGTGTTTAGTTATATTCACACTCTCCTGAGTGACAGCGAGTTCCGAAACTCAAACAATACTGCCATTTTCATTGACGGGCCTGCCGGAACAGGTAAAACTTTGCTTTTAAATGTAATTGCTGCACACGCACGCGGAAATTCAGGAATTGTCTTGTGTACGGCGAGTTCAGGTATCGCGGCGCAAAATTACGTAGGCGGCATTACGGCACATAGCATGTTTAAATTCCCCCTCAACCCCGTAGATGATCTTGGTTACTGGAGCATTACCAATGGTTCGCAGCGCGCTGAGCTTGTTCGACAAGCTGACGTTATTATTTACGACGAAGCCCCTATGGCTCACAAATATTTAATTCACCTGCTTGATAGGTCTCTCCGCGATTTGATGAAGTGTAACAGGCTTTTTGGTGGGAAAATCGTAATTTTCGCAGGAGATTTCCGTCAGATACCTCCTGTCGTAGTAAAAGCTAAAAGTAACTCTGACGTAATCAATTGTTCAGTCAAGTCCTCACCGATTTGGGAACAAATTAAAATTTTCAACTTGAGCACTTCCCAACGTAACAGAGACGACCCAGAGTATTCTGACTTTTTATTAAAACTGGGATCGAATCAATGAGGAAGATGAGTGTAATTATTTTATAATGTAAAAAGATGAAACATAAAATATAAAAAATATTAGTGAAAGAATTTTTTCGATATCTCAAAAACTGAATTTTCTATGGGCATTCAAAGTTGGATGTTTTAAAAATCAACTCGCACTTGACCGTTTAGCGCGTGACGTCACACCGCCTGTTACCTCCGCCGGGATGGCATTGCTCCTTCGCGCGCTCATAGACTCGTACAGTCATTTCGAGTTTTATAGAATTATGGAGTAAAAAATACCATGCAGATATTGTATAGTAACCCTTTTATACTAATACAATGGTTAGTGCCCCAGAAAATTACTTTTAAAGCTAAGAAAAGCTGATAAATACATAAATGGTGTAAGTTAACGAAAAGGGAGAAAGCGTTATCTACAAAAACCAGTCGATATTATTGCAAAGATCATTTTAATGCGAGTACCTACCTAAAGACAAAACACCTACCATTGTATATTTTTCATTACAAATTTTTTATAAAGTATTTTAGTGACATTTTATTTGAAACAGTAGACAAAAAATAGAGAAACAAAACACGAGGCACGCACGCAGATGGGTTACTTAAAAAGTAAATTGAATCCTTTGAAACTTTAAAGACAATAAGACAATACTAAAAACTCTCTACCTACTTTAGCCCTTGTTATTGACTATGTTTTATGGTGGTAAAATAATGTTGTCGCTTCTTTGAGTTATCGATAAAAATCTATACTAACAAAATGTATTAACACATACTTTTCATTCTTGTGACAATCCGCCTGTAGAAGTCAAAGAGATAATAATACTCTAGAATAGAGTTATCGTCATCATCATCGTCATCTCAGCCACAGGACGTCCACTGCTGAACATAGCCTCCTTCAATAACTTCCACATAATATCGCACAGTTGGTAGAGGCCTGCATCCAGCGCCTCCGTGCTATCTTTATCAGGTCGTCTGTCCACCTTGTGGGTGGACGTCCTACGCTGTGTTTTCCGGTACGTGGCCTCCACTCCAGAACCTTTCTGCCTGGGGCAGAGCTGCGGCAGGTTATACAGAAAACTAAGGAAGGAGTATAACTTGCCACTATGCTTGACGTTCGTGGAATATGAGAAGAAGGCCTTCGATTCGATCGAAACTTGGGCAGTGCTGCAGTCTCTCCAGCGGTGCCATATTAATTATCGCTACCGTTGCTGATGATATTGTGGTCATGGCACTCATGGCAGAGTTGCTGGAAGACCTCGGCACAATGCTCAAAGTCCTTAATCGAATATATCGGAACAGGTAGGCATTCGGATGAATACGAACAAAATGAAGCTTATGTCGAACTGCGCCCTACTCAGTTTCGTTTCGGAGCTTGATTCTCGAGATTGTTGACAAGTATTGTCTACCTTAGACAAACGATTAATAGCCCGACGGATTAGCAAGCTGAAATGGCAATGGGCAGCTAGGGCACGTAGCGTAGTACGCCGAATAGAGTTATCTGCAATAGAAATAAAGACGAGAGATACGAAGATTTAAGTAGAACAGAAAAAGAAAGACGTAACAGACTCAAACTATAAAAATCAGGAAAAACGTTGACGACCCTCGATAGAGTTAGAAACCAGTTTTAACTGTGACAAAACAGACTGTACCTTACTTCCGATTCATGATCGTACACTGATTCCATAGAAAGTTACAAAGTGTATACTAATAACTTTTTAAAGTGAACAAAAAAAATCATCAAGCCCGATGGACTGATCTTTGTGTCAGATGGTTATGGTGGTAGTACTACTGACACATATATTTTTGATACTGCCTTGTATAGTTCACATCTTTGACTTTAATAAATTTTAGCTGAGATCCAACTTGCACAACAGTTTTGGTTTCCTCCAATAGCACGCTACTTCGGTACAAGCGGGATCTTCACTACGTCTATACATATAGATAACCTTAAAACCAATTAATGCCATTGTATGTTTGCATTCTTCATTGCTTGCTGCACAAACTCCGCATTCCAGATTTTCCAATTTATTCGTTATCTTCAGCACAAACAAATGTACAATGATATGCCGTAGCTCTAACTTTGTGTTCAGGTGTAGTAACTCTTGTTTTTACTGTACACTGCGGATATAGTCTTTTCAAATGAACTTACCCTACGAGTATTACATTATGTCCATAATTCGATAGTATAGTTGGATAGTTAGTCTATAACACGACTGGACGTGATCGTCCAACTCTGTAAAAATAAAATATTAAGACATAACGTTGCTAAATTATTGATGGGTATTATTTTTTATCGATAACCCACAGCAATCTGACTGACAGCACTAGTACTTTTACTTTTATACTAGATAGAACTTTTATAATCTACTTCAAATACTACAAAAAGCGTAAATACTAAATACTCAATTATTTATTGCATCCATAATAATAGGTTCACTTACCTTGCAAGTTTTAGCACTTGGATTTCTGCAATAATATAGGTACTTTGCATGTTTTCTGAAAGTATCCGCAACCATAAGTAAATCTACTTTCGGAAGATTATTTGGTTGGCATCAGATACGGTTAATATAAATAAAAAATGTATCGAAATGAACGAAAATAAGTTTACAGAGCGCAGCTAGCACCCGCGCCGCCCGTCCGTCGTTGCCCAACGAGCGGTGTGACGTCATCGCCCGTATTCCAGGGGTGCTATCAGTTTTCGCGCGTTCCCATATTGATTTGCTTATAAAATATTCAATTTTCGTGATATCAACAAAATTTTTTCACAGTTAGTCTTATTTTAGCTTAAAGTTTTTGTTAGGGCTGAAAAAGGGGAATAAATTTTGATTTACATCTTCCTCATTGCCGGTTCAAACTGTAAAGGTAAATCGTTCAATTTTAAATTTAGTAGATTTAACTTCCCACCTTTCTTATGTTACAGATTTGAACGATTTAATAGATTTTGTTTTTTCACATGTTGTCATTATTGAACCGGACACGTGTGCTGGTCGAGCAATACTCACCACACACAATCAAAACGTTAGGGAAATTAATTCCATAGTATTAGATAGAGTAGAGTCGGAACCGTTACACTTTTATTCAATCGATAAAGTCCTTTCCGATAACGCGGACGATATATTTTTAGGCGCGGACGCGTTAAATAAACTGCAGCCAAAGGGTGTTCCAGAACATGATCTAACACTAAAAGTAGGATGCGTGTGCATGATAATCCGCAATCTTAGTTTTTCAGACCGACTGGTCAATGGCACAAAAGTTATCGTCGTGAAAACTACGCCGCGCATAATAACCGTTCGCAAGCCAGGCGAAACAAACGAATTTTTGATTCCGCGTATCTTGTTTAAAGCTCCAATCGAACCGGACAGCCCCATCGAAATGACGCGACGGCAATTCCCCTTAGCTCTGTGTTATGCCATGACTGTTCATAAGAGTCAGGGGCAGACTATAAATCGGGTAGGCGTAGACTTGCGGTCGGACGTGTTCAGTCATGGCCAATTGTACGTAGCGTTAGGTCGGGTCCAAGAAAAATCGGATATCAAAATTTTAGTTTCGCGCGATAAATTAGTCGACGATAAACTTTTGCTTAATAATGTAGTGTACCCGCAGCTTCTTTAGATTACTTTTTTTATATATTTTTTTATTTTTACGCAGTTTCTCGGAAAGTGTAAATATAATTCACCTCATCAATCAATTGACAATTCTTTTGTGTAAATATATTTTAAAATCAATTAAAATCAAGCTGACACGCCTATACACGTGCATTATTTATTTATTTTTGCTTTTTTATACTCATTTCGCATGAATTCAAAATTTGGTGGTTTTTGTTTGGGCATGTTGGTTTTGTGTATATGAGTTATGCGTGTGTGGTGGTGTGAGTGGAGATAGTGAAGTATCGGGGGAATGGGCTATGTTAAATATCATCTCTACACTGTAGGGGTGGATCGGTATAGCGTCGTCACTTGGAGTATAAATCCATTTACATTGGTGTTTGATTTTAGAATAGGAGCTTTCTCGGTCAACCAAATTGAAGAAGAGATGTTATGATATCACTGAAGGGCGAACTGAAGGATAGACGTGGACGACTGTTAGGGGGACACGCCAGCCTGTGGGCTGATGTTGCTGATGCTGTGGGAAACACCGGCGGACGTCTTGGGGAAGGTAACGACATCGAAGCGAAGAGTGTGGAGTTCGACAGCCGCATAGCTGCGGGCGTGAAGTTGAGGGGGAAGAGACCGGAGAGAAGATGCAGGGGTGACGAATCAAGGTAAGGTTAATAACCGCTTGATAATGTCCCACTTGTGCCAATTTAATGCCTCAGCGTCGACGGAATGTCAGGAAGTCTAGGTACAAGTACGAGTATGCCAATATAACAAACATATGCATGGTTCCGGAGGCAATGAGCAATGGATATGTTGATTTTTTGTTAGTTATATGCCGTTTTTAGCGTAACTGAACGGAATTGTTCTTACCAACATATTATGGATATCGTATAATTGTCATTTTGTAAAAGTAAGCTTCAACCAAACCAACGCGTGCAAATCACCATCGCCGACGCAATCATAGGCGAATGACAGGTCGCACGACCAGTCATTGGCCTATGATCGCGCCGGCGATGGCAATCTGCACGCGTTGGTTTGGTTGAAGCTGAAATAATGTACAGGGGTAGCCTTTTTTTTCGCATTACTTGAATAAGCAATGCACGCTGCGTCGTAGGTTACACTGAAGAACATAGGTACTTTTATAGATATATAAAGTGCTTTAAACGGTTATGTAGAGAGTAGGTTTTCGAGAGAGCACATATAATATTTGAACCCATGCAATGACCGTGACGTAATGAATATGTCCGTTTGTTTCTTGCTATCTAAACCGCGGTTTTCCGATTTTTTTTATATTGTATGTAAAAAAATACAGTTGGCTTTAAGGATGGCCAAGGGGCCACTCCCGCCGCAGCTTGACCTATTTTTAATACTATGTTGCATAAATTAATATCATAAATTAGTAATACATAAAACATTATGACAATAAAGTGATCCCCTCCATTGTCAAGATTATCTTCAGTCTGAATTGTTATTTTTATTAAATTAAAAAGAAAGATTTTGAATTTGTCATTCTCACTAAAATGTCTCTAAAATATGATCGAGTGAAGCGATGGCTGGCTCATCCGTCATGTCTGTGAACAGGCGCTGCCTTCGGGGACTGGTCAAACCAAGTTGTCCAGATTTTTACGCTTTTAATTTTGGATGGGGTGATGTTATAGCATTACTTTGCCACAGTTCCCATAGATAGTCAAAAATATTTTTGGTTACTTTAGTGTCAAAACAGTCACATTATTGGTAATAAAACATTACACGATTGGAAGGGATCCTCTTCAATCTTATTGTGTTTAAGTTTTTTCAGTCTGAATTATTACTATCATTAGAATATGAAAAAAGATATCTTGGATTTGTCATTCTCACTAAAATGTCTCTGGGGTGGTGGCGTGGTGAGGCGGGTCGTTACATTCTCTAAAATATGATCGAGTGAAGCGATGGCTGGCTCATCCGTCATGTCTGTGAACAGGCGCTGCCTTCGGGGACTGGTCAAACCAAGTTGTCCAGATTTTTACGCTTTTATTTTTGAATGGGGTGATGTTATAGCATTACTTTGCCACAGTTCCCATAGATGGTCAAAAATATTTTTGGTTACTTTAGTGTCAAAACAGTCACATTATTGGTAATAACACATTACACGATTGGAAGGGATCCTCTTCAATCTTATTGTGTTTGAGTTTTTTCAGTCTGAATTATTACTATCATTAGAATATGAAAAAAGATATCTTGGATTTGTCATTCTCACTAAAATGTCTCTGGGGTGGTGGCGTGGTGAGGCGGGTCGTTACATTCTCTAAAATATGATCGAGTGAAGCGATGGCTGGCTCATCCGTCATGTCTGTGAACAGGCGCTGCCTTCGGGGACTGGTCAAACCAAGTTGTCCAGATTTTTACGCTTTTATTTTTGAATGGGGTGATGTTATAGCATTACTTTGCCACAGTTCCCATAGATAGTCAAAAATATTTTTGGTTACTTTAGTGTCAAAACAGTCACATTATTGGTAATAACACATTACACGATTGGAAGGGATCCTCTTCAATCTTATTGTGTTTGAGTTTTTTCAGTCTGAATTATTACTATCATTAGAATATGAAAAAAGATATCTTGGATTTGTCATTCTCACTAAAATGTCTCTGGGGTGGTGGCGTGGTGAGGCGGGTCGTTACATTCTCTAAAATATGATCGAGTGAAGCGATGGCTGGCTCATCCGTCATGTCTGTGAACAGGCGCTGCCTTCGGGGACTGGTCAAACCAAGTTGTCCAGATTTTTACGCTTTTATTTTTGAATGGGGTGATGTTATAGCATTACTTTGCCACAGTTCCCATAGATGGTCAAAAATATTTTTGGTTACTTTAGTGTCAAAACAGTCACATTATTGGTAATAACACATTACACGATTGAAAGGGATCCTCTTCAATCTTATTGTGTTTGAGTTTTTTCAGTCTGAATTATTACTATCATTAGAATATGAAAAAAGATATCTTGGATTTGTCATTCTCACTAAAATGGCTCTGGGGTGGTGGCGTGGTGAGGCGGGTCGTTACATTCTCTAAAATATGATCGAGTGAAGCGATGGCTGGCTCATCCGTCATGTCTGTGAACAGGCGCTGCCTTCGGGGACTGGTCAAACCAAGTTGTCCAGATTTTTACGCTTTTATTTTTGAATGGGGTGATGTTATAGCATTACTTTGCCACAGTTCCCATAGATGGTCAAAAATATTTTTGGTTACTTTAGTGTCAAAACAGTCACATTATTGGTAATAACACATTACACGATTGGAAGGGATCCTCTTCAATCTTATTGTGTTTGAGTTTTTTCAGTCTGAATTATTACTATCATTAGAATATGAAAAAAGATATCTTGGATTTGTCATTCTCACTAAAATGTCTCTGGGGTGGTGGCGTGGTGAGGCGGGTCGTTACATTCTCTAAAATATGATCGAGTGAAGCGATGGCTGGCTCATCCGTCATGTCTGTGAACAGGCGCTGCCTTCGGGGACTGGTCAAACCAAGTTGTCCAGATTTTTACGCTTTTATTTTTGAATGGGGTGATGTTATAGCATTACTTTGCCACAGTTCCCATAGATGGTCAAAAATATTTTTGGTTACTTTAGTGTCAAAACAGTCACATTATTGGTAATAACACATTACACGATTGGAAGGGATCCTCTTCAATCTTATTGTGTTTGAGTTTTTTCAGTCTGAATTATTACTATCATTAGAATATGAAAAAAGATATCTTGGATTTGTCATTCTCACTAAAATGTCTCTGGGGTGGTGGCGTGGTGAGGCGGGTCGTTACATTCTCTAAAATATGATCGAGTGAAGCGATGTCTGGCTCATCCGTCATGTCTGTGAACAGGCGCTGCCTTCGGGGACTGGTCAAACCAAGTTGTCCAGATTTTTACGCTTTTATTTTTGAATGGGGTGATGTTATAGCATTACTTTGCCACAGTTCCCATAGATAGTCAAAAATATTTTTGGTTACTTTAGTGTCAAAACAGTCACATTATTGGTAATAAAACATTACACGATTGGAAGGGATCCTCTTCAATCTTATTGTGTTTAAGTTTTTTCAGTCTGAATTATTACTATCATTAGAATATGAAAAAAGATATCTTGGATTTGTCATTCTCACTAAAATGTCTCTGGGGTGGTGGCGTGGTGAGGCGGGTCGTTACATTCTCTAAAATATGATCGAGTGAAGCGATGGCTGGCTCATCCGTCATGTCTGTGAACAGGCGCTGCCTTCGGGGACTGGTCAAACCAAGTTGTCCAGATTTTTACGCTTTTATTTTTGAATGGGGTGATGTTATAGCATTACTTTGCCACAGTTCCCATAGATGGTCAAAAATATTTTTGGTTACTTTAGTGTCAAAACAGTCACATTATTGGTAATAACACATTACACGATTGGAAGGGATCCTCTTCAATCTTATTGTGTTTGAGTTTTTTTAGTCTGAATTATTACTATCATTAGAATATGAAAAAAGATATCTTGGATTTGTCATTCTCACTAAAATGTCTCTGGGGTGGTGGCGTGGTGAGGCGGGTCGTTACATTCTCTAAAATATGATCGAGTGAAGCGATGGCTGGCTCATCCGTCATGTCTGTGAACAGGCGCTGCCTTCGGGGACTGGTCAAACCAAGTTGTCCAGATTTTTACGCTTTTATTTTTGAATGGGGTGATGTTATAGCATTACTTTGCCACAGTTCCCATAGATGGTCAAAAATATTTTTGGTTACTTTAGTGTCAAAACAGTCACATTATTGGTAATAACACATTACACGATTGGAAGGGATCCTCTTCAATCTTATTGTGTTTGAGTTTTTTCAGTCTGAATTATTACTATCATTAGAATATGAAAAAAGATATCTTGGATTTGTCATTCTCACTAAAATGTCTCTGGGGTGGTGGCGTGGTGAGGCGGGTCGTTACATTCTCTAAAATATGATCGAGTGAAGCGATGGCTGGCTCATCCGTCATGTCTGTGAACAGGCGCTGCCTTCGGGGACTGGTCAAACCAAGTTGTCCAGATTTTTACGCTTTTATTTTTGAATGGGGTGATGTTATAGCATTACTTTGCCACAGTTCCCATAGATGGTCAAAAATATTTTTGGTTACTTTAGTGTCAAAACAGTCACATTATTGGTAATAACACATTACACGATTGAAAGGGATCCTCTTCAATCTTATTGTGTTTGAGTTTTTTCAGTCTGAATTATTACTATCATTAGAATATGAAAAAAGATATCTTGGATTTGTCATTCTCACTAAAATGGCTCTGGGGTGGTGGCGTGGTGAGGCGGGTCGTTACATTCTCTAAAATATGATCGAGTGAAGCGATGGCTGGCTCATCCGTCATGTCTGTGAACAGGCGCTGCCTTCGGGGACTGGTCAAACCAAGTTGTCCAGATTTTTACGCTTTTAATTTTGAATGGGGTGATGTTATAGTATTACTTTGCCACAGTTCCCATAGCATAGATAGTCAAAAATATTTTTGGTTACTTTAGTGTCAAAACAGTCACATTATTGGTAATAACACATTACACGATTGAAAGGGATCCTCTTCAATCTTATTGTGTTTGAGTTTTTTCAGTCTGAATTATTACTATCATTAGAATATGAAAAAAGATATCTTGGATTTGTCATTCTCACTAAAATGTCTCTGGGGTGGTGGCGTGGTGAGGCGGGTCGTTACATTCTCTAAAATATGATCGAGTGAAGCGATGGCTGGCTCATCCGTCATGTCTGTGAACAGGCGCTGCCTTCGGGGACTGGTCAAACCAAGTTGTCCAGATTTTTACGCTTTTATTTTTGAATGGGGTGATGTTATAGCATTACTTTGCCACAGTTCCCATAGATGGTCAAAAATATTTTTGGTTACTTTAGTGTCAAAACAGTCACATTATTGGTAATAACACATTACACGATTGGAAGGGATCCTCTTCAATCTTATTGTGTTTGAGTTTTTTCAGTCTGAATTATTACTATCATTAGAATATGAAAAAAGATATCTTGGATTTGTCATTCTCACTAAAATGTCTCTGGGGTGGTGGCGTGGTGAGGCGGGTCGTTACATTCTCTAAAATATGATCGAGTGAAGCGATGGCTGGCTCATCCGTCATGTCTGTGAACAGGCGCTGCCTTCGGGGACTGGTCAAACCAAGTTGTCCAGATTTTTACGCTTTTATTTTTGAATGGGGTGATGTTATAGCATTACTTTGCCACAGTTCCCATAGATGGTCAAAAATATTTTTGGTTACTTTAGTGTCAAAACAGTCACATTATTGGTAATAACACATTACACGATTGGAAGGGATCCTCTTCAATCTTATTGTGTTTGAGTTTTTTCAGTCTGAATTATTACTATCATTAGAATATGAAAAAAGATATCTTGGATTTGTCATTCTCACTAAAATGTCTCTGGGGTGGTGGCGTGGTGAGGCGGGTCGTTACATTCTCTAAAATATGATCGAGTGAAGCGATGGCTGGCTCATCCGTCATGTCTGTGAACAGGCGCTGCCTTCGGGGACTGGTCAAACCAAGTTGTCCAGATTTTTACGCTTTTATTTTTGAATGGGGTGATGTTATAGCATTACTTTGCCACAGTTCCCATAGATGGTCAAAAATATTTTTGGTTACTTTAGTGTCAAAACAGTCACATTATTGGTAATAACACATTACACGATTGGAAGGGATCCTCTTCAATCTTATTGTGTTTGAGTTTTTTCAGTCTGAATTATTACTATCATTAGAATATGAAAAAAGATATCTTGGATTTGTCATTCTCACTAAAATGTCTCTGGGGTGGTGGCGTGGTGAGGCGGGTCGTTACATTCTCTAAAATATGATCGAGTGAAGCGATGGCTGGCTCATCCGTCATGTCTGTGAACAGGCGCTGCCTTCGGGGACTGGTCAAACCAAGTTGTCCAGATTTTTACGCTTTTATTTTTGAATGGGGTGATGTTATAGCATTACTTTGCCACAGTTCCCATAGATAGTCAAAAATATTTTTGGTTACTTTAGTGTCAAAACAGTCACATTATTGGTAATAAAACATTACACGATTGGAAGGGATCCTCTTCAATCTTATTGTGTTTAAGTTGTTTCAGTCTGAATTATTACTATCATTAGAATATGAAAAAAGATATCTTGGATTTGTCATTCTCACTAAAATGTCTCTGGGGTGGTGGCGTGGTGAGGCGGGTCGTTACATTCTCTAAAATATGATCGAGTGAAGCGATGGCTGGCTCATCCGTCATGTCTGTGAACAGGCGCTGCCTTCGGGGACTGGTCAAACCAAGTTGTCCAGATTTTTACGCTTTTAATTTTGAATGGGGTGATGTTATAGTATTACTTTGCCACAGTTCCCATAGCATAGATAGTCAAAAATATTTTTGGTTACTTTAGTGTCAAAACAGTCACATTATTGGTAATAACACATTACACGATTGAAAGGGATCCTCTTCAATCTTATTGTGTTTGAGTTTTTTCAGTCTGAATTATTACTATCATTAGAATATGAAAAAAGATATCTTGGATTTGTCATTCTCACTAAAATGTCTCTGGGGTGGTGGCGTGGTGAGGCGGGTCGTTACATTCTCTAAAATATGATCGAGTGAAGCGATGGCTGGCTCATCCGTCATGTCTGTGAACAGGCGCTGCCTTCGGGGACTGGTCAAACCAAGTTGTCCAGATTTTTACGCTTTTATTTTTGAATGGGGTGATGTTATAGCATTACTTTGCCACAGTTCCCATAGATGGTCAAAAATATTTTTGGTTACTTTAGTGTCAAAACAGTCACATTATTGGTAATAACACATTACACGATTGGAAGGGATCCTCTTCAATCTTATTGTGTTTGAGTTTTTTCAGTCTGAATTATTACTATCATTAGAATATGAAAAAAGATATCTTGGATTTGTCATTCTCACTAAAATGTCTCTGGGGTGGTGGCGTGGTGAGGCGGGTCGTTACATTCTCTAAAATATGATCGAGTGAAGCGATGGCTGGCTCATCCGTCATGTCTGTGAACAGGCGCTGCCTTCGGGGACTGGTCAAACCAAGTTGTCCAGATTTTTACGCTTTTATTTTTGAATGGGGTGATGTTATAGCATTACTTTGCCACAGTTCCCATAGATGGTCAAAAATATTTTTGGTTACTTTAGTGTCAAAACAGTCACATTATTGGTAATAACACATTACACGATTGAAAGGGATCCTCTTCAATCTTATTGTGTTTGAGTTTTTTCAGTCTGAATTATTACTATCATTAGAATATGAAAAAATATATCTTGGATTTGTCATTCTCACTAAAATGGCTCTGGGGTGGTGGCGTGGTGAGGCGGGTCGTTACATTCTCTAAAATATGAT
>NC_087119.1:0-25000 GCF_963855985.1 Ostrinia nubilalis
ACCTAACCTAACCTAACCTAACCTAACCTAACCTAACCTAACCTAACCTAACCTAACCTAACCTAACCTAACCTAACCTAACCTAACCTAACCTAACCTAACCTAACCTAACCTAACCTAACCTAACCTAACCTAACCTAACCTAACCTAACCTAACCTAACCTAACCTAACCTAACCTAACCTAACCTAACCTAACCTAACCTAACCTAACCTAACCTAACCTAACCTAACCTAACCTAACCTAACCTAACCTAACCTAACCTAACCTAACCTAACCTAACCTAACCTAACCTAACCTAACCTAACCTAACCTAACCTAACCTAACCTAACCTAACCTAACCTAACCTAACCTAACCTAACCTAACCTAACCTAACCTAACCTAACCTAACCTAACCTAACCTAACCTAACCTAACCTAACCTAACCTAACCTAACCTAACCTAACCTAACCTAACCTAACCTAACCTAACCTAACCTAACCTAACCTAACCTAACCTAACCTAACCTAACCTAACCTAACCTAACCTAACCTAACCTAACCTAACCTAACCTAACCTAACCTAACCTAACCTAACCTAACCTAACCTAACCTAACCTAACCTAACCTAACCTAACCTAACCTAACCTAACCTAACCTAACCTAACCTAACCTAACCTAACCTAACCTAACCTAACCTAACCTAACCTAACCTAACCTAACCTAACCTAACCTAACCTAACCTAACCTAACCTAACCTAACCTAACCTAACCTAACCTAACCTAACCTAACCTAACCTAACCTAACCTAACCTAACCTAACCTAACCTAACCTAACCTAACCTAACCTAACCTAACCTAACCTAACCTAACCTAACCTAACCTAACCTAACCTAACCTAACCTAACCTAACCTAACCTAACCTAACCTAACCTAACCTAACCTAACCTAACCTAACCTAACCTAACCTAACCTAACCTAACCTAACCTAACCTAACCTAACCTAACCTAACCTAACCTAACCTAACCTAACCTAACCTAACCTAACCTAACCTAACCTAACCTAACCTAACCTAACCTAACCTAACCTAACCTAACCTAACCTAACCTAACCTAACCTAACCTAACCTAACCTAACCTAACCTAACCTAACCTAACCTAACCTAACCTAACCTAACCTAACCTAACCTAACCTAACCTAACCTAACCTAACCTAACCTAACCTAACCTAACCTAACCTAACCTAACCTAACCTAACCTAACCTAACCTAACCTAACCTAACCTAACCTAACCTAACCTAACCTAACCTAACCTAACCTAACCTAACCTAACCTAACCTAACCTAACCTAACCTAACCTAACCTAACCTAACCTAACCTAACCTAACCTAACCTAACCTAACCTAACCTAACCTAACCTAACCTAACCTAACCTAACCTAACCTAACCTAACCTAACCTAACCTAACCTAACCTAACCTAACCTAACCTAACCTAACCTAACCTAACCTAACCTAACCTAACCTAACCTAACCTAACCTAACCTAACCTAACCTAACCTAACCTAACCTAACCTAACCTAACCTAACCTAACCTAACCTAACCTAACCTAACCTAACCTAACCTAACCTAACCTAACCTAACCTAACCTAACCTAACCTAACCTAACCTAACCTAACCTAACCTAACCTAACCTAACCTAACCTAACCTAACCTAACCTAACCTAACCTAACCTAACCTAACCTAACCTAACCTAACCTAACCTAACCTAACCTAACCTAACCTAACCTAACCTAACCTAACCTAACCTAACCTAACCTAACCTAACCTAACCTAACCTAACCTAACCTAACCTAACCTAACCTAACCTAACCTAACCTAACCTAACCTAACCTAACCTAACCTAACCTAACCTAACCTAACCTAACCTAACCTAACCTAACCTAACCTAACCTAACCTAACCTAACCTAACCTAACCTAACCTAACCTAACCTAACCTAACCTAACCTAACCTAACCTAACCTAACCTAACCTAACCTAACCTAACCTAACCTAACCTAACCTAACCTAACCTAACCTAACCTAACCTAACCTAACCTAACCTAACCTAACCTAACCTAACCTAACCTAACCTAACCTAACCTAACCTAACCTAACCTAACCTAACCTAACCTAACCTAACCTAACCTAACCTAACCTAACCTAACCTAACCTAACCTAACCTAACCTAACCTAACCTAACCTAACCTAACCTAACCTAACCTAACCTAACCTAACCTAACCTAACCTAACCTAACCTAACCTAACCTAACCTAACCTAACCTAACCTAACCTAACCTAACCTAACCTAACCTAACCTAACCTAACCTAACCTAACCTAACCTAACCTAACCTAACCTAACCTAACCTAACCTAACCTAACCTAACCTAACCTAACCTAACCTAACCTAACCTAACCTAACCTAACCTAACCTAACCTAACCTAACCTAACCTAACCTAACCTAACCTAACCTAACCTAACCTAACCTAACCTAACCTAACCTAACCTAACCTAACCTAACCTAACCTAACCTAACCTAACCTAACCTAACCTAACCTAACCTAACCTAACCTAACCTAACCTAACCTAACCTAACCTAACCTAACCTAACCTAACCTAACCTAACCTAACCTAACCTAACCTAACCTAACCTAACCTAACCTAACCTAACCTAACCTAACCTAACCTAACCTAACCTAACCTAACCTAACCTAACCTAACCTAACCTAACCTAACCTAACCTAACCTAACCTAACCTAACCTAACCTAACCTAACCTAACCTAACCTAACCTAACCTAACCTAACCTAACCTAACCTAACCTAACCTAACCTAACCTAACCTAACCTAACCTAACCTAACCTAACCTAACCTAACCTAACCTAACCTAACCTAACCTAACCTAACCTAACCTAACCTAACCTAACCTAACCTAACCTAACCTAACCTAACCTAACCTAACCTAACCTAACCTAACCTAACCTAACCTAACCTAACCTAACCTAACCTAACCTAACCTAACCTAACCTAACCTAACCTAACCTAACCTAACCTAACCTAACCTAACCTAACCTAACCTAACCTAACCTAACCTAACCTAACCTAACCTAACCTAACCTAACCTAACCTAACCTAACCTAACCTAACCTAACCTAACCTAACCTAACCTAACCTAACCTAACCTAACCTAACCTAACCTAACCTAACCTAACCTAACCTAACCTAACCTAACCTAACCTAACCTAACCTAACCTAACCTAACCTAACCTAACCTAACCTAACCTAACCTAACCTAACCTAACCTAACCTAACCTAACCTAACCTAACCTAACCTAACCTAACCTAACCTAACCTAACCTAACCTAACCTAACCTAACCTAACCTAACCTAACCTAACCTAACCTAACCTAACCTAACCTAACCTAACCTAACCTAACCTAACCTAACCTAACCTAACCTAACCTAACCTAACCTAACCTAACCTAACCTAACCTAACCTAACCTAACCTAACCTAACCTAACCTAACCTAACCTAACCTAACCTAACCTAACCTAACCTAACCTAACCTAACCTAACCTAACCTAACCTAACCTAACCTAACCTAACCTAACCTAACCTAACCTAACCTAACCTAACCTAACCTAACCTAACCTAACCTAACCTAACCTAACCTAACCTAACCTAACCTAACCTAACCTAACCTAACCTAACCTCTAACCTAACCTAACCTAACCTAACCTAACCTAACCTAACCTAACCTAACCTAACCTAACCTAACCTAACCTAACCTAACCTAACCTAACCTAACCTAACCTAACCTAACCTAACCTAACCTAACCTAACCTAACCTAACCTAACCTAACCTAACCTAACCTAACCTAACCTAACCTAACCTAACCTAACCTAACCTAACCTAACCTAACCTAACCTAACCTAACCTAACCTAACCTAACCTAACCTAACCTAACCTAACCTAACCTAACCTAACCTAACCTAACCTAACCTAACCTAACCTAACCTAACCTAACCTAACCTAACCTAACCTAACCTAACCTAACCTAACCTAACCTAACCTAACCTAACCTAACCTAACCTAACCTAACCTAACCTAACCTAACCTAACCTAACCTAACCTAACCTAACCTAACCTAACCTAACCTAACCTAACCTAACCTAACCTAACCTAACCTAACCTAACCTAACCTAACCTAACCTAACCTAACCTAACCTAACCTAACCTAACCTAACCTAACCTAACCTAACCTAACCTAACCTAACCTAACCTAACCTAACCTAACCTAACCTAACCTAACCTAACCTAACCTAACCTAACCTAACCTAACCTAACCTAACCTAACCTAACCTAACCTAACCTAACCTAACCTAACCTAACCTAACCTAACCTAACCTAACCTAACCTAACCTAACCTAACCTAACCTAACCTAACCTAACCTAACCTAACCTAACCTAACCTAACCTAACCTAACCTAACCTAACCTAACCTAACCTAACCTAACCTAACCTAACCTAACCTAACCTAACCTAACCTAACCTAACCTAACCTAACCTAACCTAACCTAACCTAACCTAACCTAACCTAACCTAACCTAACCTAACCTAACCTAACCTAACCTAACCTAACCTAACCTAACCTAACCTAACCTAACCTAACCTAACCTAACCTAACCTAACCTAACCTAACCTAACCTAACCTAACCTAACCTAACCTAACCTAACCTAACCTAACCTAACCTAACCTAACCTAACCTAACCTAACCTAACCTAACCTAACCTAACCTAACCTAACCTAACCTAACCTAACCTAACCTAACCTAACCTAACCTAACCTAACCTAACCTAACCTAACCTAACCTAACCTAACCTAACCTAACCTAACCTAACCTAACCTAACCTAACCTAACCTAACCTAACCTAACCTAACCTAACCTAACCTAACCTAACCTAACCTAACCTAACCTAACCTAACCTAACCTAACCTAACCTAACCTAACCTAACCTAACCTAACCTAACCTAACCTAACCTAACCTAACCTAACCTAACCTAACCTAACCTAACCTAACCTAACCTAACCTAACCTAACCTAACCTAACCTAACCTAACCTAACCTAACCTAACCTAACCTAACCTAACCTAACCTAACCTAACCTAACCTAACCTAACCTAACCTAACCTAACCTAACCTAACCTAACCTAACCTAACCTAACCTAACCTAACCTAACCTAACCTAACCTAACCTAACCTAACCTAACCTAACCTAACCTAACCTAACCTAACCTAACCTAACCTAACCTAACCTAACCTAACCTAACCTAACCTAACCTAACCTAACCTAACCTAACCTAACCTAACCTAACCTAACCTAACCTAACCTAACCTAACCTAACCTAACCTAACCTAACCTAACCTAACCTAACCTAACCTAACCTAACCTAACCTAACCTAACCTAACCTAACCTAACCTAACCTAACCTAACCTAACCTAACCTAACCTAACCTAACCTAACCTAACCTAACCTAACCTAACCTAACCTAACCTAACCTAACCTAACCTAACCTAACCTAACCTAACCTAACCTAACCTAACCTAACCTAACCTAACCTAACCTAACCTAACCTAACCTAACCTAACCTAACCTAACCTAACCTAACCTAACCTAACCTAACCTAACCTAACCTAACCTAACCTAACCTAACCTAACCTAACCTAACCTAACCTAACCTAACCTAACCTAACCTAACCTAACCTAACCTAACCTAACCTAACCTAACCTAACCTAACCTAACCTAACCTAACCTAACCTAACCTAACCTAACCTAACCTAACCTAACCTAACCTAACCTAACCTAACCTAACCTAACCTAACCTAACCTAACCTAACCTAACCTAACCTAACCTAACCTAACCTAACCTAACCTAACCTAACCTAACCTAACCTAACCTAACCTAACCTAACCTAACCTAACCTAACCTAACCTAACCTAACCTAACCTAACCTAACCTAACCTAACCTAACCTAACCTAACCTAACCTAACCTAACCTAACCTAACCTAACCTAACCTAACCTAACCTAACCTAACCTAACCTAACCTAACCTAACCTAACCTAACCTAACCTAACCTAACCTAACCTAACCTAACCTAACCTAACCTAACCTAACCTAACCTAACCTAACCTAACCTAACCTAACCTAACCTAACCTAACCTAACCTAACCTAACCTAACCTAACCTAACCTAACCTAACCTAACCTAACCTAACCTAACCTAACCTAACCTAACCTAACCTAACCTAACCTAACCTAACCTAACCTAACCTAACCTAACCTAACCTAACCTAACCTAACCTAACCTAACCTAACCTAACCTAACCTAACCTAACCTAACCTAACCTAACCTAACCTAACCTAACCTAACCTAACCTAACCTAACCTAACCTAACCTAACCTAACCTAACCTAACCTAACCTAACCTAACCTAACCTAACCTAACCTAACCTAACCTAACCTAACCTAACCTAACCTAACCTAACCTAACCTAACCTAACCTAACCTAACCTAACCTAACCTAACCTAACCTAACCTAACCTAACCTAACCTAACCTAACCTAACCTAACCTAACCTAACCTAACCTAACCTAACCTAACCTAACCTAACCTAACCTAACCTAACCTAACCTAACCTAACCTAACCTAACCTAACCTAACCTAACCTAACCTAACCTAACCTAACCTAACCTAACCTAACCTAACCTAACCTAACCTAACCTAACCTAACCTAACCTAACCTAACCTAACCTAACCTAACCTAACCTAACCTAACCTAACCTAACCTAACCTAACCTAACCTAACCTAACCTAACCTAACCTAACCTAACCTAACCTAACCTAACCTAACCTAACCTAACCTAACCTAACCTAACCTAACCTAACCTAACCTAACCTAACCTAACCTAACCTAACCTAACCTAACCTAACCTAACCTAACCTAACCTAACCTAACCTAACCTAACCTAACCTAACCTAACCTAACCTAACCTAACCTAACCTAACCTAACCTAACCTAACCTAACCTAACCTAACCTAACCTAACCTAACCTAACCTAACCTAACCTAACCTAACCTAACCTAACCTAACCTAACCTAACCTAACCTAACCTAACCTAACCTAACCTAACCTAACCTAACCTAACCTAACCTAACCTAACCTAACCTAACCTAACCTAACCTAACCTAACCTAACCTAACCTAACCTAACCTAACCTAACCTAACCTAACCTAACCTAACCTAACCTAACCTAACCTAACCTAACCTAACCTAACCTAACCTAACCTAACCTAACCTAACCTAACCTAACCTAACCTAACCTAACCTAACCTAACCTAACCTAACCTAACCTAACCTAACCTAACCTAACCTAACCTAACCTAACCTAACCTAACCTAACCTAACCTAACCTAACCTAACCTAACCTAACCTAACCTAACCTAACCTAACCTAACCTAACCTAACCTAACCTAACCTAACCTAACCTAACCTAACCTAACCTAACCTAACCTAACCTAACCTAACCTAACCTAACCTAACCTAACCTAACCTAACCTAACCTAACCTAACCTAACCTAACCTAACCTAACCTAACCTAACCTAACCTAACCTAACCTAACCTAACCTAACCTAACCTAACCTAACCTAACCTAACCTAACCTAACCTAACCTAACCTAACCTAACCTAACCTAACCTAACCTAACCTAACCTAACCTAACCTAACCTAACCTAACCTAACCTAACCTAACCTAACCTAACCTAACCTAACCTAACCTAACCTAACCTAACCTAACCTAACCTAACCTAACCTAACCTAACCTAACCTAACCTAACCTAACCTAACCTAACCTAACCTAACCTAACCTAACCTAACCTAACCTAACCTAACCTAACCTAACCTAACCTAACCTAACCTAACCTAACCTAACCTAACCTAACCTAACCTAACCTAACCTAACCTAACCTAACCTAACCTAACCTAACCTAACCTAACCTAACCTAACCTAACCTAACCTAACCTAACCTAACCTAACCTAACCTAACCTAACCTAACCTAACCTAACCTAACCTAACCTAACCTAACCTAACCTAACCTAACCTAACCTAACCTAACCTAACCTAACCTAACCTAACCTAACCTAACCTAACCTAACCTAACCTAACCTAACCTAACCTAACCTAACCTAACCTAACCTAACCTAACCTAACCTAACCTAACCTAACCTAACCTAACCTAACCTAACCTAACCTAACCTAACCTAACCTAACCTAACCTAACCTAACCTAACCTAACCTAACCTAACCTAACCTAACCTAACCTAACCTAACCTAACCTAACCTAACCTAACCTAACCTAACCTAACCTAACCTAACCTAACCTAACCTAACCTAACCTAACCTAACCTAACCTAACCTAACCTAACCTAACCTAACCTAACCTAACCTAACCTAACCTAACCTAACCTAACCTAACCTAACCTAACCTAACCTAACCTAACCTAACCTAACCTAACCTAACCTAACCTAACCTAACCTAACCTAACCTAACCTAACCTAACCTAACCTAACCTAACCTAACCTAACCTAACCTAACCTAACCTAACCTAACCTAACCTAACCTAACCTAACCTAACCTAACCTAACCTAACCTAACCTAACCTAACCTAACCTAACCTAACCTAACCTAACCTAACCTAACCTAACCTAACCTAACCTAACCTAACCTAACCTAACCTAACCTAACCTAACCTAACCTAACCTAACCTAACCTAACCTAACCTAACCTAACCTAACCTAACCTAACCTAACCTAACCTAACCTAACCTAACCTAACCTAACCTAACCTAACCTAACCTAACCTAACCTAACCTAACCTAACCTAACCTAACCTAACCTAACCTAACCTAACCTAACCTAACCTAACCTAACCTAACCTAACCTAACCTAACCTAACCTAACCTAACCTAACCTAACCTAACCTAACCTAACCTAACCTAACCTAACCTAACCTAACCTAACCTAACCTAACCTAACCTAACCTAACCTAACCTAACCTAACCTAACCTAACCTAACCTAACCTAACCTAACCTAACCTAACCTAACCTAACCTAACCTAACCTAACCTAACCTAACCTAACCTAACCTAACCTAACCTAACCTAACCTAACCTAACCTAACCTAACCTAACCTAACCTAACCTAACCTAACCTAACCTAACCTAACCTAACCTAACCTAACCTAACCTAACCTAACCTAACCTAACCTAACCTAACCTAACCTAACCTAACCTAACCTAACCTAACCTAACCTAACCTAACCTAACCTAACCTAACCTAACCTAACCTAACCTAACCTAACCTAACCTAACCTAACCTAACCTAACCTAACCTAACCTAACCTAACCTAACCTAACCTAACCTAACCTAACCTAACCTAACCTAACCTAACCTAACCTAACCTAACCTAACCTAACCTAACCTAACCTAACCTAACCTAACCTAACCTAACCTAACCTAACCTAACCTAACCTAACCTAACCTAACCTAACCTAACCTAACCTAACCTAACCTAACCTAACCTAACCTAACCTAACCTAACCCAACTCAAATTTTCTTCAAAATTTAAACGCACCCCTACGTTATATACATCAAATTGTGCGTAATATTTTTAGTAAACACCCTCGTGACGTTAGACACGCGAAAAATCGATTTTCGTGGAAATTTTCGACTTTTCAAATTTTTAATATTGACTTAGAATATTTTCATACAAAAATTTACAACTTTGGTATTTTTGGTCCGTTTTTCAAAATTTTTTCGCTTTAATAGACTCACCCCTTTCGGCTTAGCACTCCCCCGACGTTCGATTGATATCGTTCCATACTAAAACTTGCTTTTTTGGCGGATTTTAGGTTTTCGGAAACGGTTTTTGGACGTCTTTTTCAAAATTTTTCAGGGCGACCCCAGGCGTTGACCGTCTTATTTTGTCCGTCTCGACGAGCCCTATCCGTGGACACCTCATTTGTTGCGATCCGACGCATACAAATCGAGGAATTTGCAGGACAGTCGAAATTTTGGGTCATACCGAGGTGATGTGGTGAATCGATTTACAAACAAAATCAACTCAAATTTTCTTCAAAATTTAAACGCACCCCTACGTTATATACATCAAATTGTGCGTAATATTTTTAGTAAACACCCTCGTGACGTTAGACACGCGAAAAATCGATTTTCGTGGAAATTTTCGACTTTTCAAATTTTTAATATTGACTTAGAATATTTTCATACAAAAATTTACAACTTTGGTATTTTTGGTCCGTTTTTCAAAATTTTTTCGCTTTAATAGACTCACCCCTTTCGGCTTAGCACTCCCCCGACGTTCGATTGATATCGTTCCATACTAAAACTTGCTTTTTTGGCGGATTTTAGGTTTTCGGAAACGGTTTTTGGACGTCTTTTTCAAAATTTTTCAGGGCGACCCCAGGCGTTGACCGTCTTATTTTGTCCGTCTCGACGAGCCCTATCCGTGGACACCTCATTTGTTGCGATCCGACGCATACAAATCGAGGAATTTGCAGGACAGTCGAAATTTTGGGTCATACCGAGGTGATGTGGTGAATCGATTTACAAACAAAATCAACTCAAATTTTCTTCAAAATTTAAACGCACCCCTACGTTATATACATCAAATTGTGCGTAATATTTTTAGTAAACACCCTCGTGACGTTAGACACGCGAAAAATCGATTTTCGTGGAAATTTTCGACTTTTCAAATTTTTAATATTGACTTAGAATATTTTCATACAAAAATTTACAACTTTGGTATTTTTGGTCCGTTTTTCAAAATTTTTTCGCTTTAATAGACTCACCCCTTTCGGCTTAGCACTCCCCCGACGTTCGATTGATATCGTTCCATACTAAAACTTGCTTTTTTGGCGGATTTTAGGTTTTCGGAAACGGTTTTTGGACGTCTTTTTCAAAATTTTTCAGGGCGACCCCAGGCGTTGACCGTCTTATTTTGTCCGTCTCGACGAGCCCTATCCGTGGACACCTCATTTGTTGCGATCCGACGCATACAAATCGAGGAATTTGCAGGACAGTCGAAATTTTGGGTCATACCGAGGTGATGTGGTGAATCGATTTACAAACAAAATCAACTCAAATTTTCTTCAAAATTTAAACGCACCCCTACGTTATATACATCAAATTGTGCGTAATATTTTTAGTAAACACCCTCGTGACGTTAGACACGCGAAAAATCGATTTTCGTGGAAATTTTCGACTTTTCAAATTTTTAATATTGACTTAGAATATTTTCATACAAAAATTTACAACTTTGGTATTTTTGGTCCGTTTTTCAAAATTTTTTCGCTTTAATAGACTCACCCCTTTCGGCTTAGCACTCCCCCGACGTTCGATTGATATCGTTCCATACTAAAACTTGCTTTTTTGGCGGATTTTAGGTTTTCGGAAACGGTTTTTGGACGTCTTTTTCAAAATTTTTCAGGGCGACCCCAGGCGTTGACCGTCTTATTTTGTCCGTCTCGACGAGCCCTATCCGTGGACACCTCATTTGTTGCGATCCGACGCATACAAATCGAGGAATTTGCAGGACAGTCGAAATTTTGGGTCATACCGAGGTGATGTGGTGAATCGATTTACAAACAAAATCAACTCAAATTTTCTTAAAAATTTAAACGCACCCCTACGTTATATACATCAAATTGTGCGTAATATTTTTAGTAAACACCCTCGTGACGTTAGACACGCGAAAAATCGATTTTCGTGGAAATTTTCGACTTTTCAAATTTTTAATATTGACTTAGAATATTTTCATACAAAAATTTACAACTTTGGTATTTTTGGTCCGTTTTTCAAAATTTTTTCGCTTTAATAGACTCACCCCTTTCGGCTTAGCACTCCCCCGACGTTCGATTGATATCGTTCCATACTAAAACTTGCTTTTTTGGCGGATTTTAGGTTTTCGGAAACGGTTTTTGGACGTCTTTTTCAAAATTTTTCAGGGCGACCCCAGGCGTTGACCGTCTTATTTTGTCCGTCTCGACGAGCCCTATCCGTGGACACCTCATTTGTTGCGATCCGACGCATACAAATCGAGGAATTTGCAGGACAGTCGAAATTTTGGGTCATACCGAGGTGATGTGGTGAATCGATTTACAAACAAAATCAACTCAAATTTTCTTCAAAATTTAAACGCACCCCTACGTTATATACATCAAATTGTGCGTAATATTTTTAGTAAACACCCTCGTGACGTTAGACACGCGAAAAATCGATTTTCGTGGAAATTTTCGACTTTTCAAATTTTTAATATTGACTTAGAATATTTTCATACAAAAATTTACAACTTTGGTATTTTTGGTCCGTTTTTCAAAATTTTTTCGCTTTAATAGACTCACCCCTTTCGGCTTAGCACTCCCCCGACGTTCGATTGATATCGTTCCATACTAAAACTTGCTTTTTTGGCGGATTTTAGGTTTTCGGAAACGGTTTTTGGACGTCTTTTTCAAAATTTTTCAGGGCGACCCCAGGCGTTGACCGTCTTATTTTGTCCGTCTCGACGAGCCCTATCCGTGGACACCTCATTTGTTGCGATCCGACGCATACAAATCGAGGAATTTGCAGGACAGTCGAAATTTTGGGTCATACCGAGGTGATGTGGTGAATCGATTTGCAAACAAAAGTAACTCAAATTTTCTTCAAAATTTAAACGCACCCCCACGTGTTATACATCAAATTGTGCGTAATATTTTTAGTAAACACCCTCGTGACGTTAGACACGCGAAAAATCGATTTTCGTGGAAATTTTCGACTTTTCAAATTTTTAATATTGACTTAGAATATTTTCATACAAAAATTTACAACTTTGGTATTTTTGGTCCGTTTTTCAAAATTTTTTCGCTTTAATAGACTCACCCCTTTCGGCTTAGCACTCCCCTGACGTTCGATTGATATCGTTCCATACTGAAACTTGCTTTTTTGGCGGATTTTAGGTTTTCGGAAACGGTTTTTGGACGTCTTTTTCAAAATTTTTCAGGGCGACCCCAGGCGTTGACCGTCTTATTTTGTCCGTCTCGACGAGCCCTATCCGTGGACACCTCATTTGTTGCGATCCGACGCATACAAATCGAGGAATTTGCAGGACAGTCGAAATTTTGGGTCATACCGAGGTGATGTGGTAAATCGATTTGCAAACAAAAGTAACTCAAATTTTCTTCAAAATTTAAACGCACCCCCACGTGTTATACATCAAATTGTGCGTAATATTTTTAGTAAACACCCTCGTGACGTTAGACACGCGAAAAATCGATTTTCGTGGAAATTTTCGACTTTTCAAATTTTTAATATTGACTTAGAATATTTTCATACAAAAATTTACAACTTTGGTATTTTTGGTCCGTTTTTCAAAATTTTTTCGCTTTAATAGACTCACCCCTTTCGGCTTAGCACTCCCCTGACGTTCGATTGATATCGTTCCATACTGAAACTTGCTTTTTTGGCGGATTTTAGGTTTTCGGAAACGGTTTTTGGACGTCTTTTTCAAAATTTTTCAGGGCGACCCCAGGCGTTGACCGTCTTATTTTGTCCGTCTCGACGAGCCCTATCCGTGGACACCTCATTTGTTGCGATCCGACGCATACAAATCGAAAAATTTGCCCGCCCACCCACCCTTTGGTCATTTACTAGGTAAACTTTTTCGATTGGGCCAAAAATAAATTTTCGAGTTTACACCTGAATTGAGTTGTACTCCCACCGAGGGACTTTTTGGAGACATTTTGAGTTTAGCTTTAAGGATTTTTGACACAACTGCGTGGATAACATTAGTTTTATTGACAGGTAAACAATTTTACCGCTTAAATTCTTCAATTTGACCGCTTGGCTGCGACGCTGCGACTACCGGCATCTGAAAATAAAACACGCACACAAATTAATAATTGACACACATAAAATTCGACTCACCGGTACCGCAACGATCGCCGCCCTGACTGTTAGTACCTGTAAAAAGGGAAATTTTATTATAGCAATTTTATTTTTACATTTTACACTATATATAACTTATACAAACTTTTTTATTTTATCTTGCTTTCAAGCGGTCATACGGACCGTTGATTTTTCTTCAATTTCAAGGCAATTGTATACATAGAGACGCGTACCTCTGACTGACGACAAGATGGTTCTCGGTCTCAGGACCCCCGTCAAACGCCGGGATCCTTCACCCCGAACTTCGCCGGTGCGTAGAAGGTCACCGATAGTGATCTCGCCATCGATCACAACCACCAACGTCCGGCGAAGCATAGGGGAGTTCGAGATCGGATTCGGCGACTCCTCCTCAATCGAGCACAGACCGGTAGCCCCTCAGGCCGGGCCATCCAGGCCCAGGACTAAGCTGGCGCCCTCGCAGGGCACAAAGGCGGCAAAGAAGCCTTCCGTTCCCGCCGACAGCCCCGTTGCGGGCAAGCAGACCACCAGCTCGGACAGAGTTGCCCAAGCGAGGGCCGCCTTGGTAAAGGCTAAGACCAACCTGGGTGACGCGCGTAATCTCAGGACTGAGATTAAAGTCGAGGTCACCCGGTGTCTGGATAGGCTTTACCAACTAATTAAGGACTCAGAGGCGGAGAGGAAGGAGGGAGGAAGTGGCGGGGATTCTGAGAAGGGAGCGGGGGAGACAGGAAGAGAGGAAGTGACGTGTGAGAGGATTGAGTCTGATCGGATTATGGCAAAGATAGAGGAAAATAATAGACTATTGACAGAAAACAACAAGAAATTAGACGAGATCCGAACGGAAATGGAGAGGCAGACGGTAAAGCTGGACACGGCGGCCACCTACGCGAGTGTTGTGGCGGCTGCGCCGCCTCAGCACTCGGGCGGGAAGTCGCCAGTGACGAAGACACTTCACTCAGTCATAGTGTCCTCGGAGGACGTCTACGACACCGGGGACGCTGTGCTGAGTAAAGTGAGGAAGGCAGTAAATGCGAAGGAAGGATGGGTCAAGGTCGAGCGGATCCGGAAGGCTAAAGACCAAAAGATTATTATGAGCTGCGGATCCAAGGAGGAGAGAGCAAAAGTGAAGGCTAGGATAGAGAGTGCAGGCGATCGGCTCGTCGTCGAGGAGGTGAAGAACAAGGACCCGCTCCTGCTCCTTAAGGATGTTCTGTTGCTCAACAGCGACGAGGACATCCTTAAGGCAATCAGGAGCCAAAACAAGGACTTGTTTCGCGACCTCGGCGACGGGGAGGACCGTCTGCAGATTAAATTCAAGAAGCGCGCCAGGAATCCGCACACTAACCATGTTGTGGTCGCTACTTCACCCGCCGTTTGGCGGAGAGCTATTGATGGCGGTTCCCTGCATGTGGATTTGCAGCAGGTCAGGGTCGAAGATCAGTCCCCGTTGGTCCAGTGTACGAGGTGCCTTGGCTACGGCCATGGAAAACGCTTCTGCACTGAGACAGTTGACCTGTGCAGCCACTGCGGGGGCCCGCATCTCAAGACCGAGTGTGCGGACTTTCTGGCTGGTGTCAACGCCTCCTGCAAAAATTGCTCATCGGCCAAGTATGACAAAATCGACCACAATGCCTTCAGTAACACGTGTCCAGTACGCAGACGATGGGACGCATTGGCCAGATCGTCTGTTGCGTACTGCTAAGGTGGTCCTTGTGGGAAGCAACGACGATCTCGCCAGAGTTCCTAACGAACCCGGCTTGTGCGCAATAGGTGAAGGTGTGGCTCCGATCTTCGGTGGTTGCGACTGGATGGTGTTCTCGACTCATGCCCTGGACCCGATGAGAGAGAGAGTTTTGGAGGGCCAAGTTGGTCTTGACGGCGGCGGCACAATCTGGTATCGGTTTCATGGCAAACTCGAGCTAGTATTGGCACACAAAAATAAAAGTATTAAAAATATTGGTAAACACTTACTGTTGTCGTCGTCTGGATCTGCGAGGCTGAAAAGATTGCTTGTCATCGGGAAACCAGAAGTTCGGGACGCTACTCCTGTCGGGATGCCGAGGGTCACCAAGCTGCACCTGAAAAAGAAAATATATTTTACTGAAAATATAGAAACACGGGTCGGGAATCGTAGGGCTAATCACGGGCGTGGGAGCGACGGGAATTCCCATATTGGAAGTAGGTCACAGAGTCGGGTAAAAAATGGCAATCATCGGATGGGAGAAAGTGTGGGAGATGGATCCAGCTATCTGGCATTCGCTCCCGCATATCTTGACATGATGACACGGCTTCTGTACCATACGAGGAAGAATATGGCAGATGAATGCGATGTCGCTAAACGCTCCCATGCGTTCTATCAGATGTGTTTTGTAGTATTCTTGTCAGTATTCAAAATTCAATGTATTAAAATGATACTTACTGGGTATATTGAATATAACCACGTCAAGTATAACGTAGCAAAATTAGTTCAAAAAATAGCAATAAATATTTGGCAAAATTCTAGAAATCTCCATTCTCGATCGAAACCTGAAAAGAAAAATAGATTAAAAACAAAGAAACAAATAAAGTCACAAACAAGAAAAACAGTAATAATAATATACAAAAATAGAAAAAATAGTATTAAACTTAAAGAAATTAAAATAACAGTACAATTCATGAAAATAAATTACCTAAACTTCTCTATCTTCTAAAAACCACTGTAAAAATTGAAACTTGTCATAACAAAGGCTCTGATCACCACGTCAGAGGTACCAGAATAAAACTAAAAAAAAAAAAAAAAAAAAAAAAAAAAAAAAAAACCTAACCTAACCTAACCTAACCTAACCTAACCTAACCTAACCTAACCTAACCTAACCTAACCTAACCTAACCTAACCTAACCTAACCTAACCTAACCTAACCTAACCTAACCTAACCTAACCTAACCTAACCTAACCTAACCTAACCTAACCTAACCTAACCTAACCTAACCTAACCTAACCTAACCTAACCTAACCTAACCTAACCTAACCTAACCTAACCTAACCTA
Source organism: Ostrinia nubilalis (assembly GCF_963855985.1). Taxonomy (NCBI): domain Eukaryota; kingdom Metazoa; phylum Arthropoda; class Insecta; order Lepidoptera; family Crambidae; genus Ostrinia; species Ostrinia nubilalis. The sequence continues at coordinate 17,078 of NC_087119.1, forward strand.
ACCTAACCTAACCTAACCTAACCTAACCTAACCTAACCTAACCTAACCTAACCTAACCTAACCTAACCTAACCTAACCTAACCTAACCTAACCTAACCTAACCTAACCTAACCTAACCTAACCTAACCTAACCTAACCTAACCTAACCTAACCTAACCTAACCTAACCTAACCTAACCTAACCTAACCTAACCTAACCTAACCTAACCTAACCTAACCTAACCTAACCTAACCTAACCTAACCTAACCTAACCTAACCTAACCTAACCTAACCTAACCCACAGTCCCCCCGCGCCCTTCGAGCCGAGCGTCACGTTTTTGTTGAGCTCCCAATACTAAAATTTGAAGTTGCGGGTTTTTTCGCACGAATCACATCGAGTGGCATATCACAAGAAGCGCGCTGCCGAGACGAACATTGTGGTGAAAAAATTATCAAAATCGGTGAAAGTGTGTGAAAGTTACGAGTGGAAAACTAAATTTCTAACCTCACAAACACTCAGTGCAATTAAAAGTGACCTAAAACCAGTTTGTTACTACAAGTGTTACACATCAAAAGAAGCGTCTCGACGAGCCTGTTCCAAAGCTGAAAAGTTTTTGAAAATCGGTCCACGTTTCAGTGACTTGTGGTCAAAAAACCGTTTTCAAAACTTCCAGCGGCTCCAGCTCGAGATCTTCAGCGGTGACCTGAAACTTTTAATTACTGATCCTGTGCACCTCGACGTCCCCTACCCCTCGAGACTTCCCAAAAAATTTTTTGGTGAACCCTCGGGGTGGGAGACTCAGAAAAATATAAACCACGTGGCACGTGGTCCGTCTTTTTGAGTCTTTTGGCTCGAAAGAAGACCACCATCACATCGGCCTCGTCAAGACCTTCTCAACGACACCCAACACGTGGGGGTTGCGACGACGGAACAACCCCTAACCGGCGTTGCAAACTTTGAGGCGGCCCTGGAGTCGACGCAGCGGTGACAACCCTGGAACAAAAAATTGAACATTAAAGTTAAGTTTTAGTTTTATTAGTGTTTTAAATTTGATGTAAAAATAATCAGTATTATAGAAGATATTTAGATTTTAAAGTTATAAAAAATTTTTTAAGGGTGAAAACCACCCCCTATATTAACAAAATTTTTATAGTATAAAATATAAGATTGAATTAACATATCCACGTTTTTAGTTTTAAAATTTAGAAATATTATATAGTCTAAAATAGCATTACCAACTTATTTGCGGTTAATTTTTAAGTAAACAAAATTTTGTAAATTAAAAATATAATAGAAGGGGTGGTCCAAAAATTTTGATTAAAGTGTCGTTCGATAGAGCCCTTTACACCCTATCCAACGACACCATCAAATCCCGGGCGTCACCAGGATCGGGGAATATTTTGGACCTGGAATGCAAAGTGAACTCGCCCAAAAAGTGCACAAATAAGTTGGGAAATACCAGGTCACTGTCTTTAAGTTAATATAATTTGAAAATTAAAAGACCTACGACAATTTCACTATTTTTGCCGGTATCCTGGGCCCAAGTCTTTGATAGTTCAAACAAAAAATTTCAAAATTCTGAACTTGTAATTTTCGAAAAATTATTTCAGGCATAAGGGGTAGTTTTTTCAAAATTTCTTTTTAGCAAGAAAAAATTCATTTTTATATAGTTTCAGATTCTAGCATTAAATTATTTTTAAATTAATTAGTAAAAATACAAGGTCATTTTGAAATTTTTGGCAAAAATTATAACAAAAATTAAATAGGTAAAAATTAAATTTAAAAATATAATTATATTAGAAATACATTTAAATAGTCCATAGTTTTATTAGTTTGTTTTCAAAATTCAAAAATCTGTAACACACACCGTTTTCAGCGGCTAAATAGTTTTAAAAGCTGTTGTTTTACGAACTTGGCCTGAAAAGCATTAAGGTCGGCATTTTTCGAAAATTTTAAAGTCCAGAAATATAAAGCATTAAATTTAGAATCAGGAGGCACATTTTTAGAATTTTTGGCTATATATCTTCGCGCGTATTACTAATTAAAAAAGGTAAACAAACAAAATTTTCAAAAAATTCAGAGGGTCATATTTCGGAAACCGGACAAAATTTTCAAAAAGTCTCGACGCTAAGGCTATTTTTTCGACCGGCTCTACACATACTCTTAAAATCAAAATTCTAAATTCAAAATTCGGGGGGGTCATTTTCGGTTTCGAATTACGTAAACCGAAACTAGGTCAAATTTTCTAAAATCTGTATCTCGGCAACCATTAGGCCTATCGACACGGGGTTTTCGGCTAATAACGTAGTTTGCCGAGAGCTACAAATTTGGTGAAGAGTCCAAGACTCTACGTAGAGCCGGTAGAGTTTTAAATATTAGGGCTAACTATTTCGGGGGTGAAAAAAGTAGTCCGTAATTACATCCTAGAATCAAAATCGAAAAAACGGACTAACTCTACTTGCAAGTAGAGACACTCATTTTTGACTCTACCATTTTTAGCAGGTAGTACCACACTGTAGAGCACGCTGAGACCTGAACAACGAGCCCTCGCACGACCTTCTGCGACCTCGGACTCCGGAGTTACAGGCGTTTTAACATCTGGCAGCCATTTTGGGCCGCCATCTTGTTTTTGTAAAACAAGCCATAACTTCGGATAGGAGCGTCGTAGGAGGACGGGGTTTTCGTTAGCATCGAAGGCTCGACCTACCCGACTGAACCCAGGCGGCAAACTGCAAATCCGACGCGACTCTACTTTTAGTAGAGCTAATAGCATTTTCGGGTAGAGCTCGCGGAGACGTTTTCAGGGACCCGCCGCACGCCGCTCTGCGACGCACCGTTCAGGAGCTAGACTTAATAGAAGTTTACGTCGGCCATTTTGGACGCCATATTGGAAATCTTTAAAGTCTCGCAACTTTGCTCCTGGTGGTCGTAGCGCGACGGGGTTTTGGGTGAATATAAGCCCACAGCTAGGCCTACAGGAAGGCGTGCAGCGTGTTGCTCTAGGTAGAGTCAATCTCTACATTAAATTTTATTTTGTATTTTTAATTTTAAAATTTTATTTATTGTTAAGGTGTTAGTATTAAGTAGCTATAGGGACAACAGAGGGCCAAATTTGAGGACTCTACATAAAAAATTGACATAGCAAAAAATTAATTTTGCAATTTTAAAAAATAAAAAATTTTAATTGACATACCAATTGTAGACATCCGGGTGAGCATCCTCGCTGGAACAGACACGTAGGTAGAGCGCGACCTGAAATAAAATAAAAGGTTAGTACAAGTAGCAGATACATACACACACACATACACACTAACATACACATACACACACATTCACACACACTCACATAAACATATAATCACATACATACACACACATACACTCATACACGCACGCACACATATACATAAACACTCACACTCACACAAAATAAATAGTTACATACTCTACCACACTTACCCTACCTGTCCCGTAGACACGCGTGAACCGAGTTTTTTGACCGGTACACCTAGATTTAAGACTCGGCTGTTTTCAGTGCCTTTTATAGTTAATTTATTTACCCTATTTATTATTTAATATCTTAATTTTACTCTATTTTTATTTTATTTTTACATTATTTCATTTTATTTTTACTGTGTTCCGTGTTTTTACGACCGGTCTACTTTGTAGGCACTGATTTTAGCTATTTTATATTTAACTTTTAAATTTTGACGAGGCTCTCCCCATTAAAATGTTTGCCATGACCCACACCCCGCACAAGAAGACGGCTGAACAGCCGACCACATCCCCAACCGGTGACAAGGAGAGGGCAGGACCCTCGCCTACAAATAGGACCGCAGTCTCTAGTGCGAGACGTTGTATAGGAGAAGGGGAGAGTGGGAAGGCAGACCCAAAGCCTAGCACCTCAACGATGCAAGCACATTCGCAGCTGATAAGCATCTCACCACCCACGAAAGCTGCCTCAAAAACAATGAGCCAGCCGAAACCGAAGCAGAAGTTAGCGCCCCTGACTGACCCGCGACTGACAACGCGCAGCGCCTCCGTGGAAGCCCCAGAGGCAACCACGAAGTCACCAACAGCCGCCAAACCTACGGGAAGAGTTCAGGAGGGTCGCACGTGGCTTGTCAAGGCCAAGACACATGTGACGGAGTCACGCAACCTGCGAGGCGATTTAAAAGAGGGGCTTTTGACAGCGGTAGACCGACTCTACCAACTCTTAAAGGACACTGTGGCCGAACTAGAAGAGGAAAAAAGGAAGAACAAGGAAAATAAAGACAAGGGGAAGAAAGATAGAGTCGAGGAGAAACACCAAGAAAGAGAGACTGTAGACTCTAGAGCGCAACAGCAAGAAATGTTTAGGCTCCTAACAGAGCAAAGTGCAAAAATCGACCAGACAAACCAGGAGTTGACAAAGCTCAGAGAGTCTTTCGACCACAGTCAAGTAGTAGCAGCAGCCACCCAGAGAGCGTCTTATGCCCAAGTCGCAGCTGACCAGAGCAGAAGACAGGCGAGCGATAGGAGCTCTTTACACTCCATCGTCGTCACTTCTCGCGATGAGGCTGAGGACAGCGAAGAGGTCCTGAAACAGGTCCGCCAGGCTGTCAACGCCAAAGACGGCTGGGTGACTGTAGAGAGGGTAAGGAGGGTGAAGGATAGGAAAGTCATACTAGGATGCAGAACGATCGAGGAACGCCAGAAGGTTCAGGAGCGGTTGAAGAGTGCAGGAGATCGGCTACTTGTCGAGGAAATGAAAAACCAGGACCCGATGCTGGCCCTCAAGGACGTACTGTCGTACAACAGCAATGACGATGTCATCGCAGCCTTGAGGAACCAGAACGGAGGGGTTTTCCACGGCCTCGACAAGGCAGACGACAGGGTTGAATTCAAGTTTCGCCGGAAGGCGAGGAACCCGCTCATGAGCCACGTCATACTCAGAGTGTCACCGCAGATATACAACCGCATGATGCACAACGGCACGGTCCACATTGATATGCAGAGGGTGAGGGTTGAAGACCAATCCCCCCTGGTACAATGTTCGATGTGCTTGGCATACGGACACGGCAGACGCTTTTGTAAGGAGACCGTGCCGAGGTGCAGTCATTGTGGCGGAGCGCATATGCGCAACGAATGTACAGAATGGTTGGCAACGGCGGCACCAACGTGTTGCAATTGCGTAGCGGCCAAAGTTGACACTTCGACGGAGCATAACGCCTTTAGCTCTGAGTGCCCTGTGCGTAGGAGGTGGGAGGCACTGGCTAGAGCTAAAGTAGCGTATTGCTAAGGGCAACGATGGCGTTCCCGGGGCAGGCAGCCCCGCCAGAGGATATACAGCAGCCCAAGCAAACCTCCAGAGGAAGGAACTGGCAACCCTCGAACTCATGATTGAGGCCAGTGAGCGAAAACTCGCATTTGCGCTGCTCCAGGAGCCGTATGTGGGCGGGGTGAAAAGGATGAAGGGCTACCGTGGGGCGAGAATCTTCCAGAACGCGGCAGTAGGAGATGGGACTGTGAAGGCGGCAATTGCTGTCTTTAATGACGATCTTGACGTCATCCAGTGCCCGAAACTCACAAACAACAACATTGTTGTTGTGAGGATCCGAACCGCGGCCTGGGAAATCGCGGCGGTGTCCTTCTACTTCGAACCGGATCAGCCCATAGAGCCATACTTGGAGCAGCTTCGTACCATCAGAGAGGAGCTGGGCTCTACACCATTGCTGTTAGGTGGCGATAGCAACGCCAAGAGTACCTGGTGGGGCAGCACCGTAGAAGACCACAGGGGAAAAGAACTGTCCGGGACCCTGGAAGAGTCTGGGCTTCAGGTACTGAACAATGGTGATACGCCGACTTTTGACACCGTTAGAGGTGGAAGGGCGTATACTAGTCACGTCGACATTACAGCCTGTACCGCAGACCTACTTGATGTAGTCGATAACTGGAGGGTAGACCAGACTGTGACGAGCTCGGACCACAACACTATTCTATTCCACATTGCTCTACGTAAGAGCAAAGGCCTAAAAGTAGAGAGGACAACCAGGCTCTACAACACTAAGAAGGCTGATTGGGACATTTTTAGGCGTGTGCTTCTGGAACAAAAATTGGCAAACAATGTTAGCGTTGAAACGGTTAATAACACCTTTACCAAATCGGATTTGGAGTCTTTGGTCCAGAAGTACACAAGTTGCATCACGGCTGCGTGCAGGGAGAGCATGCCGGCCAAAAAGACCAAGGAGGTCTTAGGAGTCCCATGGTGGAATGACGAGCTCGCGAGGCTGAAAAAGGTTACCACTACCTTCAGGCGCAGAATCAAGAACGCGGCACCGCACCGCAGAGATATAGTGGTAGCCCAGTACCTAGAGAAGAAAGAAGCCTACGAGTGCCAAGCCAAGAAAGCCCAAATAGACAGTTGGAAAGCGTTCTGCGAGAAGCAAGATCGGGAAGGACTCTGGGAGGGTATTTATAGAGTCATCAGAAGGACCACCAGGAGACAAGAGGACTTGACCCTAACCAAAGACGGTGCATTCTTGAACCCAGTAGAATCGGTGTGCCTACTAGCAGAAGTATTCTACCCGAAAGACCTGGAGGAAACGGACAACGAGGATCATCGCCGGACCAGAATGGCGGCAGAGCGAGTAAACGAACCGAGACATGATGAACAACATGACCCGCCGTTTACTTCGCTGGAGCTAAGGACCGCGATGGGCAGCTTCAATCCGAAGAAGGCCCCAGGAGCGGATGGCTTCACAGCTGACATCTGCAGTCGAGCGATCGCCCAGGATCTGGACGCATTCCTTGCCCTGGCCAACAAGTGCCTCACATTGGGGTACTTCCCGGACACATGGAAGGAAGCCACGGTGGTGGTATTAAGAAAACCGGGCAAGGAAGACTACACGAACCCCAAAGCATACAGACCGATAGGTCTACTGCCAGTTTTGGGGAAGATCCTGGAGAAGATGGTAGTAGCAAGGATGAAGTGGCACCTAGTACCGAGGATTAGTACTCGCCAGTACGGATTCATGCCCCAGAGGAGCACCGAGGACGCCCTCTATACTCTGGTGAACCATATTCAGGGTAAGATTAAGCTGAAGAAGCTGGTAACCCTAGTCTCACTGGATATAGAGGGGGCCTTCGATAGCGCGTGGTGGCCAGCAATCAGAGTCCGTCTGGCTGAGGAAAAGTGTCCGGTCAACATCAGGAGGCTACTGGATAGCTATCTCGACTGTAGAAAGGTCAGAGTTAGGTACGCCGGGGAAGAATGCACGAGGAGCACGAACAAGGGATGTGTGCAAGGGTCAATTGGTGGTCCCATCCTGTGGAACATCCTCCTTGACCCTCTACTGAAGGAGCTCGACATGCAAGGACACTATGTGCAGGCTTTTGCGGATGATGTGGTCATGGTATTTGACGGGGAAACGGGACTCGAAGTCTCGAGGAAGGCAAACGCCGCTCTATCCCGTGTTCAGCGATGGGGCGTTCGTAACAAGTTGAAGTTTGCGCCGCATAAAACTTGCGCAATGGTCCTTACCAAGAAACTGAAGTACGACGACCCGTTGCTGACCATGGGAGGAGTGGACATAGTGATCTCGAGAGAGGTCAAGGTGTTAGGAGTGATTATCGACGATAGGCTCACCTTTAACACTCACGTCGCGACACAATGCAGGAAAGCTCTCGACATATATAAGCAGTTGTCCAAAGCCGCAAAAGTAAATTGGGGCTTACACCCCGAGATTATTAGGACTATATATGTTGCGACGGTAGAGCCGATAGTCATGTACGCTGCAGCAGCGTGGGCTCCTGCGTCCGAAAAGTTAGGAGTGCGAAAGTTGCTCTCCACTGTGCAGAGGGGTTTTGCCCAAAAGCTATGCAAATCATATCGCACAGTCTCTCTACACTCGGCGCTGGTGTTGGCGGGGATACTTCCTCTCGACCTTAGAATACAGGAGGCA
>NC_087119.1:30000-37500 GCF_963855985.1 Ostrinia nubilalis
TCGAGTGCTATAGGTATATTTTGACACTTTTAAGGCAAATTGAGTTTAGGATTAAGGATTTTGACACATTTGCGTGGACTATATACATTTTTATTGACTGGTAAACAATTTTACCGCTTAAATTCTTCAATTTGACCGCTTGGCTGCGACGCTGCGACTACCGGCATCTGAAAATAAAACACGCACACAAATTATTAATTGACACACATAAAACTCGACTCACCGGTACCGCAACGATCGCCGCCCTGACTGTTAGTACCTGTAAAAAGGGAAATTTTATATAGCAATTTTATTTTTACATTTTACTTTATATATAACTTATACAAACTTTTTTATTTTTATCTTGCTCTCAAGCGGTCATACGGACCGTTGATTTTCTTTCAATTTCAAGGCGTAGGTTTACATAGAGACGCGTACCTCTGACCGACCACAGGATGGTTCTCGGTCTCAGGACCCCCGTCAAACGCCGGGATCCTTCACCCCGGACTTCGCCGGTGCGTAGAAGGTCACCGATAGTGATCTCACCATCGATCACAACCACCAACGTCCGGCGAAGCATAGGGGAGTTCGAGATCGGCTTCGGCGACTCCTCCTCAATCGAGCACAGACCGGTTGCCCCTCAAGCCGGGCCATCCAGGCCCAGGACTAAGCTGGCGCCCTCGCAGGGCACAAAGGCGGCAAAGAAGCCTTCCGTTCCCGCCGACAGCCCCGTTGCGGGCAAGCAGACCACCAGCTCGGACAGAGTTGCCCAGGCGAGGGCCGCCTTGGTAAAGGCTAAGACCAACCTGGGTGACGCGCGTAATCTCAGGACTGAGATTAAAGTCGAGGTCACCCGGTGTCTGGATAGGCTTTACCAATTAATCAAGGACTCAGAGGCGGAGAGGAAAGAGGGGGGGAGTGGCGGGGATTCTGAGAGGGGAGCGGGGGAGACAGGAAGAGAGGAAGTGACGTGTGAGAGGATTGAGTCTGATCGGATTATGGAAAAAATAGAGGAGAATAACAAGCTGCTTATAGAAAATAATAGGAAAATAGAAGAGATCCGAACAGAAATGGAGAGACAGACGGCTAAACTGGACACGGCGGCCACCTACGCGAGTGTTGCGGCGGCTGTGCCGCCCCAGCACTCGAGTGGGAGGTCACCAGTGACGAAGACGCTTCACTCAGTCATAGTGTCCTCGGAGGACGTTTACGACACCGGGGACGCTGTGCTGAGTAAAGTGAGGAAGGCTGTCAATGCGAAAGAAGGATGGGTCAAGGTCGAGCGGATCCGGAAAGCTAAAGACCAAAAGATTATTATGAGCTGCGGATCCAAGGAGGAGAGAGCAAAAGTGAAGGCCAGGATAGAGAGTGCAGGCGATCGGCTCGTCGTCGAGGAGGTGAAGAACAAGGACCCGCTCCTGCTCCTTAGGGATGTTCTGTTGCTCAACAGCGACGAGGACATCCTTAAGGCAATCAGGAGCCAAAACAAGGACTTGTTTCGCGACCTCGGCGACGGGGAGGACCGTCTGCAGATTAAATTCAAGAAGCGCGCCAGGAATCCGCACACTAACCATGTGGTGGTCGCCACCTCACCCGCCGTTTGGCGGAGAGCCATTGACAGCGGTTCCCTGCATGTGGATTTGCAGCAGGTCAGGGTCGAAGATCAGTCCCCGTTGGTCCAGTGTACGAGGTGCCTTGGCTACGGCCACGGAAAACGCTTCTGCACTGAGACAGTCGACCTGTGCAGTCACTGCGGGGGCCCGCACCTCAAGACCGAGTGTGCGGACTTTCTGGCTGGCGTCAACGCCTCCTGTAAAAATTGCTCCTCTGCCAAATATGATAAAACTGACCACAACGCATTCAGCAATGCGTGTCCAGTGCGCAGACGGTGGGACGCATTGGCCAGGTCGTCGGTTGCGTACTGCTAAGGTGGTCCTTGTGGGAAGCAACGACGATCTGGCTATGAATCCTCACGGACTCGACTCGTGCGCAACAGGTGAAGGTGTGGCCTTGGTCTCTGGTGACTGTGGTGGGGTAGTGCTCTCGACTGATATCTTGAACTCGAAGAAGGAGGGGGTTTCTGAAGGCCAAACGGACCTCGACGACAGCGGCAAAAATTTGTACACTAAAAATTTAACGACTGGAAATAAAAAGAAATCTAAAAAATTTGGAAATAATTACTATAAAACAATCTGGTATCGGTTTCATGGGAAACTAGAGCTAGCATTGATATATAAACAAACAAGTAACACAAAAATAGGAAAACACTTGCCGTTGTCGTCGTCTGGATCTGCGAGGTTGAAGAAACTGCCTGTCATCGGGAAACCTGAAGATCGGAGCGCTGCCTCTCGTGGGATGCCGGGGATCACCAAGCTGCATCTGAAAAAGAAGATATATTTAATTGTAAATATACTAACATGGGTCGAGATTCGAAGGGAAATTTTCGGGAGTGGTAGCAACGGGAATTCCCATATTGACAGTTGGTCACAGTGTCGGTTAAACAAAGGTGTGAATCATCGGATGGAAGAAACCGCGGGGGCGAATCTCAGTGAACAAATTGAACCTTGTAATCTGGCATTCGCTCTCAGAAATCTTGATATGATGACACGGCTTCTGTACCATACGAGTGAGAATATGGCTGATGAATGCGATGTTGCTAACTGCTCCCGTGCGTTCTGTCGAATGTGTGTAACATCATGCCATATCTGTAATAAAACCAAAAACAAATCAAAAAGTAACAAAGAAATGCTAGATGGATATAATGGCTATAACCTTGCTAAGCATTGCGTAAAGACACTGACAGATAAATTTAACAGTAAAATAAAAATCTCTGAAAATTTAAGAAAATACATTTCTAGCTCGGAATCTGCAATAAAAACAAGATACAAAACAAATAAACAAATAACAAAGTTAATTAAGTTAAAACTAGTAAATATAAACAATAAGAAGACATGTAGCAATTTTCAAAATAAAAGAAATAAAACAAAACAGTACATTTACAATGATAAAAATTATAAAACTATCTCCTCAAACCTTAAAAACATTGTGTAAAAATTGAAAATCCGTGATAGCAAAGGCTCTGATTACCACGTCAGAGGTACCAGCTTAAAACTAAAAAAAAAAAAAAAAAAAAAAAAAAAAACCTAACCTAACCTAACCTAACCTAACCTAACCTAACCTAACCTAACCTAACCTAACCTAACCTAACCTAACCTAACCTAACCTAACCTAACCTAACCTAACCTAACCTAACCTAACCTAACCTAACCTAACCTAACCTAACCTAACCTAACCTAACCTAACCTAACCTAACCTAACCTAACCTAACCTAACCTAACCTAACCTAACCTAACCTAACCTAACCTAACCTAACCTAACCTAACCTAACCTAACCTAACCTAACCTAACCTAACCTAACCTAACCTAACCTAACCTAACCTAACCTAACCTAACCTAACCTAACCTAACCTAACCTATTGTCTCATCTCTTTTATTAATATTGCTCTACCATTTAATTGCCATTTTGTATCACACCCTGGGTGGCCCTCGGGGCTTGCCCTGATGGCTCTCACGGTCTCGTAGTTCTTAAATCAATTAATTAACGACATCAGTTTGCTTCTCTATTAATAAATTTTGTATATTATTACTAAGTCTACGACCCAAGGGCCCGACCCGGGGCTCCGCCCGCTCACTGCTGGCGCTGGTGGGACAGGCGATCTGAGGGGCTCAAGGGGCTGGCAATTTTAATAGGAGTGGCCCTTCACTGGGCTAGCCCCAGCCTCAGTGGCCTATTAGGATCTGTGCACGGTCCCGGCCCACAGGGTGAGGCTGGTGGCCCTCGGGGCTGGCTCACGGGTCTGGACTGTCTTTAAAATAAACACTCGAATAACTAAGTCCTAATAATTAATTGATTACATTAGAATCCGAGCGAAACTTAGCGTATTCTTCCATCATCCAACTTGCCTGTGTTTGACTAAAAAAAAAAAAAAAATTTATTTCTTTTCTACTGTAAAAACCAACTGCCTATATTATACAAATTGACTATTTTGTAAATATATATAATATGTGTAGATAAAATAACTGATAATTAATTGTTACAGTATAATCTGAGCAAACTTAGCACTTTTTTCCCATCATTTAACTTACCTGTGTTCAACTAAATAATTCAACTCTTCTCTATTGTAAAACCTACAGTCTATACTGCATTAATTGACTTTTTCATGTAACGTGTGTGTGTAGAATAATTAACTGTATCAACAAGTAGTGAGTAATGACCTGGTAATCATGTATATAGCCAAATAAACCAGTATAACTAATTAGAAATAAGTCAAAACTTCTGTTTACCATTATATATTGTAAATTAGTCGTAAGTTAGTTTAAGATCCCTTGTTTGTAACATCTGCACTGGGCGGCCTATGTTCATACCTGTAAAGGCTAGTGCTGGGGGAAACTTTCTCACTTCTTCCCCCAGCACTCCCAGTCTATTTGTTGTCTGTCCCCCCAGGCCCTCCTTGAGCAGGCATCTTTCACCGCCTTGGAGGGCCGAGTGCCCGGTGCGCAACTCCACCAACCCTCAGGTGGCACGCCCGCCGGTACCAAAGGGTCAAAAATGTGAATAATTGTAACTAGCGTAAGTTAGTACCTAAGTTTTTTTGTGAACGTCCCTTCCCATAATAAAAATCCTTTGAAAAAAAAAAAAAAAAAAAAAAAAAAAAAAAAAAAAAAAAAAAAAAAAAACCTAACCTAACCTAACCTAACCTAACCTAACCTAACCTAACCTAACCTAACCTAACCTAACCTAACCTAACCTAACCTAACCTAACCTAACCTAACCTAACCTAACCTAACCTAACCTAACCTAACCTAACCTAACCTAACCTAACCAACTCTAATTTCTAGAAAATAATAGCATACCTATAGGTTATATACATTGTTTTGAGCGCAAATTTTTTGCCTACACCCCCGTAGCATTTTGAGACCCCTAGCACCCCATTTGGACATTTTATTCAACTTTTTAGATTTTTAATATTGACTTAGAATTTTTTCGTACAAAATTTTATAACTTTGTAATTTTTGGTTAGATTTTCAAAATTTTTTCGCTTAAATAGTTTCACCCTTTTCGGTTTAGCATTCCCGTGACGTTCGATTGACATCGTTTCATACTAAATTCTGCTTTTTTGGTGGTCTTTAGTGTTTCTTTTGGGATCTGAGACGGTTTTTGGGCGTCATTTTCAAAATTTTATAGGGCCACCCCCGGCGTATTTCGGCTTTTTGGATTCGTCTCGGCGAGCCCTATCCATAGACACCTCATTTGTTGCGATCAGAGGTCAAAAAGTTTAAAAAATCGCCCTCCCACCCACCCTTTTGTGTCTAGGGAGGTAGACTTTTTGCATTGGGCCAAAAATTATTATCGCGGTTTTGAGCTTTGTAGGGCACTATATCATTGGACAGATATTCTGAAACAATTAGAGTTTAGTTTTAAGCATTTTAGACCTTACTGAATAAGTAAGTTGACCATATACAATTATATTTGGACCAGTTAACAATTTTACTGCGACGTATTATTTATTTGACCGCCTCGGGCTGCGACGCCGCCGCAGCAGGTACCTGTAAAAGAAAAAGACACATTAGAAACATAAGACTGACACACATAGGACTTACCTGCTGCTGCAGTGGTCTCCGCTCCGACTGGAAAGTACCTGGAAAAGGAAAAATTATAGTTTTAAGCGACATATTTATAACTTTTACAAACTTTTTAATTATTATTTATTTTATTTTTTCTTTTAACGCGGTCATACGGACTGTTGATTGTATTATCACCCCACATATTAGGCGACACGCACCTCTGACGCCATGTTCGGCTTCAGGACTCCAGCGAAGAAGCCCAGCGACGAGGTCCAGCAGAGGTCTCCGGAGTCCCCACCTATCAGGAGGGCAGGGAGAGTGAGACGCAGCGTCGGCGAGTGGGAGACAGGGAAAGCTGGGCTTTCTTCTGGCTCCGACTCAACCCCGCCGCAGGCCGAGCCCCCAAAGGCCCCCAAGAAACCCGCGCCAGTGCGCCGGGCTTCCGTGGAGGCAGCGTCGGCGAGCTCACCCAAGCTGCCCGCAACTGCAATTAAGGAAAGAACAGCCGAAGCCAGGGCCTGCCTGCAGAAGGCCAAGATGTCCCTTGGCACAGCCAGAAACCTGCGCGGTGACATCAAGACCGACGTCACGCAGGCCCTGGATCGGCTGTATCAGCTGGTGAAGGAGGCAGAGATGGAGAGGAAGGGGAAGGCTCCGGCGAAGAAGGTCGCCGAGCCCGAACCTGTAAAAGAGAAGGAAGCGGATAGGGAAAGGGACAGTAGAGAGGAGGAGGATAGAATACTGGCTGAAATAAGGGAGAATCGAAGACTTCTGCTGGAAAATAGCAAGAAACTTGACGAGATGAAGGAAGAGGTAGAAACGCAAAAGATTGGAAATAGTGGGCAACTCACCTATGCCAGCGTCGCGGCGTCTGTGCCCGGACAGCAGCGCCTGCCTGTTAGGTCGGCCCTGCACTCCATCGTGGTCACGTCTAAGGACGCGATGGAGACAGGGGAGGAGGTGCTGCGGAAGGTCAGGGACGCCGTCAACGCCAAGGAGGGATGGGTGAAAGTTGATAAGATTAGAAAGGCCAAGGATCAGAAGATCATAATGGGGTGTAGCTCGGAGGAGGAAAGGAGGAAGGTGAAGGCAAGAATTGAAGACGGGGGCCTCCTAGTCGCGGAGGACATGAAAAATAAAGACCCGCTCCTAGTCCTGAAGGACGTCTTGTTGCTCAACAGCGACGAAGACGTCCTGAAGGCTCTGAGAAATCAGAATAGGGGCATTTTTCATGAACTCCGCGAAGGGGAGGACCGCGTCCAGATACGCTATAAAAAGAAGGCCAGAAACCCCCATACCCACCATATAGTTGTGAGCGTATCGCCGGCAATCTGGCAGAGAGCGACTGAGGCGGGAACCGTGCACATCGACTTGCAGCACATCCGAGTGGCCGACCAGTCACCGCTGGTGCAGTGCACCAAGTGTCTGGGTTACGGCCACAGCAAGCGATTCTGCACGGAGCCCGCGGATGTCTGCAGCCACTGTGGAGGGCCACACCTTAGCACCGACTGCGCCGAGAAGCTCGCTGGTGGGGCACCGTCGTGCCGGAACTGCCAGCGAGCCAAAGCGGAGCACGTCCAGCACAATGCGTTCAGCAACGACTGCCCAGTGCGCAGGCGGTGGGACGCGTTGGCCAGATCCACAGTGGCCTACTGCTAGGGTTGCCGCGGGCGATATCACCATCCAGCTCACAACTCACCTGGTCGCCAACTGCCTCGTCCGTCGCTGCAACTCTGAAAAAGAAAAAATAGTTATTAGCATCATGAAAATTACACTAAAATTGGATCTAAAAAATTGCAAATATTTGGCTTTTAATTTGGAACATAAAATAATATCAAAAATAATAAATTCAAAATTTAAGGAAACCACACAAATAGATAGCAATTTGATGGCCAA